>NC_034591.1:4281270-4345816 GCF_900095145.1 Mus pahari
AAAAAAAAAAAGAAAGAAAGAAAAAGAAAAAGATCCAATGCACAGACTCCTTCAGATGTACCTAAAAGTCCTATCATAGAGCAAATGTTGTAAATTCTATAATATATCGATTTTCATGTAACTCCAGAGAAATGTAAACTTAAGAAAAAAACTGAAAAACCTAAAACGTATGCATGATTTGTTGACATCAACAAACTAACAATGGTAATACTCTCTATCTTATACTTGGATACTACTTTTAAAATCCACATAGACAAAAAGATGGAACTATAATTCTCTAGAGCAATGGTAGGAAGAAAACAGCATAATTTCATCCCCAAGGTCATTGGCATAAATAGTTAGACATCCCTAGAGACTTCCGAAGCTGTTGACAACTTGTTTCTCTCTAAACCTAAATGCTATGTTCTGTTTTGAAATAAAGTCAATATGAGAATTATACAATTTACACTTCAGTTACTTTAATCATAATTTTGAAAATATGCCAGTAAATCTTCTGCAAACAGAAGGGCCTTCCCATCACCCCCTTTGCTCCCACTATGTCACTTAGCTGTACTGATGCACGTTCACAGGAGAGCAGTGTGTCTGTCTACCAGAGGGACAGATAAATATATAACAAGTCCCTGTGACGGGGCAGGGGTGTCTATACCAAAGACTATTGGTCATTCCTCTATTTTCCAGAGTACAATTTTGTTGTTTGGCTTATTGGTTGTCTGGGTTGCTTTGAAACGAGGTGTAACTGCACAGCTCAGCTGCCCTCAAACTCACCATACTTCTGCCTCAACCCTAGAAGGACTGGCTACGTGCCACCACTCCTGTCTCCACAGGTAAGTTTTGCTTTTAAATTTTAATACTGTGCACCTCAGGGAGTGGGAGGTAGGGGGGGCCCTCTAGAATGTGCCAGAGACCTGGAAGGTGAGAGACTCTCAAGACTCAAAGGGAGGGACCTTAGATGAAATGTCCAACAGTAGGGAGATGGAACTTGTAGTCCATCTCCAGTAGAAAGACAGGTCATCACATGGAGGAATGTGATTGCCATTCCACAGTCAAAAACTCTATCCCAGAATTGTTCCTGTCTAAAAGAACTGCAAGAACAAACATGAAGAAGAAACTGAGGGAAAGGCAGTCCAGTGACAGGCCCAAATTGGAATCCATCTCAAGGGGAGGCTCCAAGGCCTGACACTATTGCTGATGCTATGGTGTGCTTACAGACAAGAGCCTAGCATGACTGCCCTCCAAGAGGCCCAACAAGCTGCTGACTGAAACAGAAGCAGATACTTACACCCAACCAGTGGACTGAAGTTGGGGACCCTTTGGTTGAATTAGGGAAAGGCTGGAAGAAGCTGAGGAGGAAGGTGACCCCATGGGAAGACCAGCGGTCTCAACTAACCCAGATCCTTGAGATCTCTCAGACCCTGAGCCACCAACCAGGCAGCATGCACTAGCTGGTCTGAGGCCCCAGACACATATACATCTTCTTGGAGAAGGGTGGAGTTGGGGGTGGGGTAGGAAAAATGGAATGAGGAACTGTGGGAGAGTGGACCAGAAAGTGTGTAACAACTGAACTGTAAAGAAATAAAATTGATTAAAAATTTTTCTGATTTCTTAACCAGTAAATCTATTAGTAGTCTACGTGTTCGCTAGAGGTGTGTTTTGGCCCTCTGCTGATCTAAATGCATGTGACACTTCCTTAAGAAATAGTTGGTTGTAGCAGCTTACACAGAGCAGTATTGGAGGAGTCCTGAACATCCAGTGGCTAAAACGCAAAGATGCTATAGAAAAATTGGAAAGAACAGCACCTAAACAGAGAATTATCTGACCCTGAAGTCAGTAGCACTGACTATGAAAAACCTCCACCCTATGTTGTAACAGAGATAATTGTATTTACATTTCTCAAATTAGATTTGGAATTCTGGCTAGAACCCACACAGGAAGAAAGCTTCTGTTATCATATCTATTCCAAAGCTTAATTACTATTTTAAGTATATCTTGACTACATGATTTAAAAAGTGAAGATGTGATTGTGGGTCTTTTTTTTTTTTTTTTTGTAATGTGCTTGAGTTTTGTGTGTGCTTTGCATTTTTTCCACTAGGAAGCTGTTCGGTTTGTTCAAACTTCCAAATCAAAAGATAATAAAAGTCTTAGCAACAAAAATTGCTCCAGAGCTTACAAATTCTTCTCTGACCCAAATCACAACCAGAACTGTCCTTAGCCCTGACATTCTTTTCTGTTCTGTTTGACGCCTTACTTGAGGTCACGCCCCAGATGTTAGTCAGATAAATTTAAAGTACAATTAAAAGTGTCAGTCATTTTCATCCAGGATGGCTCATGGTGTGAAGACACAGGCCTCGCTGACAAGTGTTCACGCTCTCATTATAACCTACCAAGGAAACTGCAGCTAAGCAAACCAACTAAACATTTTGAACTCATTGAATTACCCCACCATTACACAGAATTTTCTAGTTCATTTTTTACCATCGTAAAACAATCTTGCTTTTTTTTTTTTAGATAATTTCTCTTGCAAAACAAAACAAAACTTGACTATTTAATCCTAGTCAAGTGAAGATAAAAAGTAAATAAAATCCTGACATGAGAATCTATTGACACCCCCTCAACCCCCCGAATTCTCTGGGGAATCTGAAATTAGCTAAATGAGGTCAGTGGGAAACACAAGCATGGGAAAACTCAGAACTTTAGACTTGGCCGTCTAGGGAGTAATGCCTTTGATAAAATAGTACATTCTAGAAGCAACATTTCATTATTTTCTGGAAGGAAGAATAAGTAAGATTTTTATCTAAGTCCACCATTTTCTAACATGGTGATTACAAGTTGAAAAGAAAAACTTCACAATAATGTACAGATACCCTGTATCAACTTATGTTAGAATAGGCTGTTTATATTGATGTCCATGCACATGGACTATTCACAAAATGCTTTTAAATACCTCTGTGGCCATGTGTGTGCTTAAGGCAGCTTTGTCCTCTGGGTTTTGTGCCACATAGATGCCTTTGGGAAAATGCTCTCAGAGAGCTGTCACAGTTTTGCTGGTTACACTATCAGCTGGGTCTTTCCCATGACCTTGCCACCTCTTAGATGTTGGTCCTGATGATCAGAGCTCCTAACATTTGAAACTAGCTGGCCACTGACACATAAGTCAGTCAGCTTATGCCTGACCTATATTCAGAGCTGCTGCCCTCTTCAGGTGACCCCTGGGACTACCTTTCAAATGGCCCTCTCTGTCCAGGACACAGGCTCATCATGTCACTGACCTTTATGAGTTCATAAAAGTAATGGCCACCTTATGGACTGAAGACATTTATGCAGGACGACTCCCAATCATATAGCCCTTACTTTTTTTTTTTTACCCCCGCTCTTACAATGTTTGCTGACCATAGAGCAGTGACCTTGGTGTCCTGTTTGGGACTGAGCCCTCAGCAGTCAGTTATTCTCAGTACTGAGTCTCAGCGTTGACTCCCACTCACTACTTCTCTGGTGAATGCTGAGAGCAGCACTTATCCATGGGTATAAAGATGAGTATTTAGAAGGTAGTTTGTCTATATGTCCATTTAGCAAAACAATAGCAGGTTTTTCCCTAGAGCCTATGACCTCTGTAACCTACTGGCTATTTACCAACTTTACTGTACAAGGCATAAGGTCCCTCCTGTGGTCCAGGACTCAAATCCAATTTAAAAACTATCTCTATAATGGCTGTACTACTATTGCACTTGTGTAAACATCTTGCTGCCAGGTCATCATTGTGTCTCACCACATTCACATCTGGATAAGACTACTACTGACATTTCTCCCCCAAGGAACCTGAATAGCACTTTCTACATTATGAAATCTAGCCAGCAATGATGAAACTTTCACCTCTGTCTTTCTTAACTTCTCCATGTGCTGTGACCAAAGAGTATGGTGGGCAACTAAGCAATAGCAATGGCAATAGCATGCAATTTGGAGGGACTGCTGGGGCTTCTGTGACCAGTAAGGGAACTTTTCTACAGTTAGCACTGGGATTTTTGGAATGTAACTTATGGCTTCTGGAATGTGTTTTGGCCATCCGTACAGAGTACTTCTATTCAAATTATGATTTTTAGTTGTATTTTTCAATATGCTCATAAAATGGCCATGTTCATACACATCTTTAGTGTTATTTATTACTCTACCTGCTCTGGCCGTTAGGCCTTACTCTCCCATACCCCACCCCTACTTAACTGTTTCCATCCCAAGTATTCCCCTTTTCCAGATTCACCTGTGTGCTGAAGTTTCTGGATACGTCAGGTGATGAAGACTCATGGTGTTTTGCTGATACAAACTCACATGGTGTCTTGCTAAGGCAAGACCCATGGGAGGACGTGTGATTTTGGAGAGAGTATATATAGAGCTCAATGGACAATTATTGATTGTTTGTATAGTTAGCTTTGCAATGCTTCATTGGTCTCAAATATCACATCTTCACTGTCACTGATCTTTACTTCCTTGAGAGAGGCATGGCAGAAAACTTCTGACCTCCCATCTGGTCCTGGTTGTTCCTGCTGACTCACGTCAGTTTGGTGGAGGCCTGGCTGTTTCTGCTGGATGGTGCCACTGCTGCTGGTCCGTGCTTGGTATCCTGACACTACTGAACTAGACACGAGTACACCATCTCTTGTTCTCTGTATTTTGATTGGTTGTGGTTTTCTGTAATGGTCTCAATCTGTCGCAAAACAAAGTGTCTTTGATGATGGGCAAGTACCACAGTTATCTGTGGGTTTAAAGACAAATATTTAGAATGTATTTAGAAATTATGCTGGCTTAGAAAAGTGGTAGGTTCTCTTGAGAAATGGAGATTGGAATCACCCTCCCCTGCAACAAGGAACTACTTCTAAACAAGTCCACATCCCCTTGTCCTATTTACCATCTGTCTTAGTTAGTGTTTTACTGCTATGAACAGACACCATGACCATGGCAACTTTTATAAAGGGCAACATTTAATTGGGACTGGCTTACAGGTTCAGAGGTTCAGTTCATAATCATCAAGGTGGGATCATGACAGCGTCCAGGCAGGCATGAATCTAGAGGAGCTGAGAGTTCCACCTCTTGTTCCGAAGGCAGCTAGGGGAAGACTGGCTTCTAGGCAGCTAGGGTGAGGGTATTAAAGCCAACACCCACAGTGACATACTCACTCCCATAAGGCCGCCCTCCTAACAGCGCCATGCCCTAGGCCAAGCATATAAAAATCATCACACCATCATTTCTCCACTGCCTCTGGACGGTGGGCTAGAAGTGGGATCTAATCATTTGAGAACCCTTATTAAAAGTAGGTTCTTAAAAATGGAAGCCTACAGTGTTCTTATACCCCCTCTCTCTTAAGGACTTTTCCTCCCCTTTCCTAATGGGCCATACAGGCAATCCAGGTTGTTTGCTACTCCAAGAATTGATAGGTAAGTTCCATGTATGAGAGAGAACGCTTGATGTTTGCTTTTCTGAGCCTGGATTACTCAACGTCACTAAATATTTTCCAATTCGGTCTATTTTTCTGAATTTTTTTTATTTTATTTTATATATTATTATTATTTTCTTTATTTACATTTCAAATGCTATCCTGAAAGTTCCTTATACCCCCCCCCGCCCCCTGAATTTTTATAATTCCATTTCTCTTCACAGCTGAGTAAAATAGCACTTCATATATGTACCACATTTTTCTTATCCATATTATCAGTTGATGGGCATCTAGGCTGGTTCCACTTCCTGGCTACTGTGAATACAACAGCAATAAAGATGGCTGTCCATGTATCATTGTATTAAGATGTAGAGTCTTTGCTGGGTATGTCCCAAAGTGGTATAGGTACTTTTAGCTTTCTGGGGGACTTCCACACTGATTTCCATAGCAGTTAAACCAGTTTACCCTCCCACCAACAGTGAAAAAATGTTTTCTTTTCCCCAGGTCCATAATGACATTTGCTGTCATTTGGTTTTTTAATCCTAACTAGGGTAAAATAAACTATCAAACAGTTTTGATTTGCCGTTCCCTGATGGCTGAGAATGTTGAACACTTACTAAAATATTTATTAGCCATTTGTATTTCCTCTTCTGAAAACTGTTCGGTTCAACCATTCATTTTTTTAATAGAGTTGTTTAGGTTTCATCCTTATTTTTTAAACTCTTAGTATATTTTAGACACCAATCCTCTAGTAAAGATTGTTCCATGTTGAAGGCTGCCTCTTCACTCAATGGTTTACCATGATAAAGAGCTTATTTCTTTCATAAGGTCCCACTAGTCAACTGATGGTCCTATTATATTTCCTGGGTGACTAGAGTCTTGAAAAAATAACCTTTACCTATTCCTCTATCTTCAAACATATGAGCTACTTTTTCTTCTAGAATTTTCTGGGTTTCAGGCTTACCAAGGAGACCTTTGGGAATCATAGAAACACATTTTCAGTAGCTTAGTCTTTGCAATTTTTTAATTCAAACTTACAATTACCATATAAATTACTCATTTTCTCACTGCTACCAGTATAATCAATGTTATTTCTGTTGTTATTTAAAAAAAATAAAATAAAATAAACCAACTCAAAATTAAGACCTAACATGAGAAAACCCAAGCCTCTATTTTCTGTACATCTTCTCTGTATACTTCAAACTACCGTTACCTCTCCAAGGATGTTTCTTCCCCTCAAGGAAGCTGACCTGAGGCAGGTATCTGTCAGAGCTGCACAGAGAACTAAGCAATGTAGCATAAGTAGATGTTTGGCATGCTCACAACCCTGCTTATTGAGAGCCATGTTTTAAATGAAGTTTGATGATCTAGTTTGGCTCAGCATTTTTAGAAATGAGAACATTGTGACTCACAGGAATTGCGGGATTTGCCTACACATAAGCTAGTATGTAGAGCACAGTGGAAATTGATGTTTACAAAACAAATACATGAGACAACCAGATAGTTCCTCTCCCTACCCATCCCTTCACAGGTAAAGCCCCTGCAATTGAAAGCCTTATTGAAGTTGTAAGGAAGTTTAGCTTCTCCCCTCCCTGCCTGGCCAAGATTCCCTTAGTCCTTGTAGATGCTGACCCCCTGAACACTCCCACTCACAAACCACCCAGTTACAGGCTCCAACTCCAACCCTTCCAGATGCTAAAATTAATATGGTTTCCTAACTCCAAATTCCATGCTCTTGGCACACCATTGCATGCGAACACAAGGGAAATTTTCTTCACAATAAAGTTGTATCTGCCTGCCAAGTTATCAGGAAATCTTTTAAGAATGCAAAACAGAACCTGTAATTTTAGATCATTGCAGGACAGCTTCGGGATCGTGAAGAACAGAGCCTGAAGCAAAATTAAACACCATAAATATTCTCTTCTATTTTTTGTGAAGAGTTGCAAAAATGAGATAAAGCCAGACTCTGCTGGGAAGGACTCAGCAACCAAAGTGCCTGGGAGATCAACTTTCAGGCTGAAGAGAGCAGATGCGAACACGGAGCTCCTACCCAGAAGCCCCTGCTTCAGGGCTCTGCGACTGTTAGCAAAGCGTTTCACCCAGCAAGATGATGTGGCCAGTGTCCTCTCAACCATTCCACGCAAAGTTGCCTTGCAGGCTTGCCATCAGGACCTGTTCTCTTGACATACAGACCTCTCAGAGCAGGCATGCTTCTGCTATGATTGCTCTCTTGAGGGTGCCCCCATCAAACTGAGCCTATCGCATTCTTTCACCCAGTAATCTGGATATTTGAATCAAGGACTTAGAGACTCTTGATCTCAATAATGGGACCATGCAGAAAAGGAACCACACATTTCTGCAGAGCCTCACAGCATCTACACTTCCTGGAGCCCAGATGTATCTTCCTTGGGCTTTTTTTTATTGATAATTAATTTTTTAAAAAGAAGTTGGTGGGAGCAGTCTAAGTAGGATTCTGTTATATGAAACCAAAAGAACCAAAACTGCCCCTCTGCACACTCTGAGGCATTTTATTACGTTCCAAACATGTTAAGTATGGCTTTTGGCAGAATGAATGTCTATATAAACTCTTTTCCATACAGAGATGTCAATAAAGTCGAAAAAAAAAAAAACTGAAAAAGGAAAACATATCCACCTGTCTTAATTCTATACACTAGGACCATGAAATCATGGAAGTGGGAAAAGTCTGTGTCCTCAACAGAGGTATGTCAGAAGCTGTGTCACTTTTTTATATCAACAATATTTTGTGTTTGAAATTAGAATATTATTAATCATTCTCCCTCTTCCATTCCCCCCTTCAATCATTTCCGTGCACCTCCCCCAGCCACAAAATTCATGGCTTCTATTTCTTCAATTGTTGTTATATACATCTGTCTGTCTGTCCGTCTGTCCGTGTGTGTGTGTGTGTGTGTGTGTGTGTGTGTGTGTGTGTGTGTGTCCTAAATATATAAATATAAACTGCTCTAAAAGCCAATCAGTGCTTCCTATTATATTTCAAATTGAATCCAGTCTTTTCATTGGCTGGAACCACTACTAACTAACTGACCTCTCACAGGCTACCTCTTATTTACCTCATCTGTGTGAAATCTCCTCTTCACTCAATTCCATGAACATATACTGCTTTCTTTCCTCCCACTCAAATAAACAATTACTCCTGGGTCTTGGCATTTACAGATCCCTACTGAACATTTATATTGCCTATAAATAGCTTTAGAGTACAGATATCTTTCCTTCAGTCTGTGTCCTCAGAAAAGCTTTCCCTGAACTCCTACCTAGGAAAACAATATCCCTATTTTATCTTCATATTCCAGTTAATTTTTCTTGGCACTTACATTGTAAAACTGTTGCATATTTGTCAATTGTCTGTAACCCCCACAGGATTAGTTTCAAATATGGTCATGAACTTGCATGTTTTTGCTCATTGTAGACTTCACAGTACTTAGAAATAAATGATATGTAGAAAGTTCTCATTTTATTTATTGGATAAAACAAAACAACAATTGACCAAAATTTAGAACAGACATTTCCATTTGCAAGTGCCATGTGAAAATTTAGACTATGATGACAGTGGCTCCATCCCTATCTGGGGTTATACAATAGTAGAGACACATCCCTGGGGGAGGAATCCTAGGTCAGTTCCAGTACACAGGGTTCTCCACCCCCCAGTCCACTCTCACATACACTTGTTATGGAACAGGCACCAGAGCATCCCAGGCTTTATAAAAGGGAAGAGAATCTGTGAGACTGAGTGGGGTGTCTTTCATGGCTGTAGCTAGAGCAGCGCAGCACTGAGGAGTCACAAGGGGCATCCCGATCTTGGGTGCAGAAGAGGAAGGGTAGACTTGGCCAGGAAATAAAGAAGTCAGACTGATTCGCTATCTTGAAACCTCTGCCCTGATAGTGTAGGTTTTTTCTACATGTCTCTTTCCATTGTTAAATGGTTTCGATAGCATTGTGATAAGTTTATGGAAGGCTGCAGAACTGGATTGTTTTCCTCCACCAATTAGAAAAACAAAGAAGCAGGGAAAGCTAAGTCTTAGCACTCAGCTAAGTTTCATTGAAATAAGAATTGTACATGCACACACACATACACATACACAGAGAGCCAGAGAGAAATGGAGGGACAGAGAGACAAAGAGAGAGAGACAGAGACAGAGACAGAGAGACAGAGAGAGAGCTCACATGGAGACAAACTCAAGAAGGAGGGGATCCAAGTCTTTGTCTGGCAGAGAGGGAAGCAGCAGTCAGCCATCTTAAATGGCTAGGTAAAGACTGCTCTATGCAGAGCCTCCTTTCCTTGTCTGCCTGTCAGTGGTCTGTCTAACCTCAATCTATTTTTCCAAAAATTCTATACACCTTCACCAAGTGTATACCCTTACAACTACAATATGAAGTGGGGGAGGGTTTGGATCTGTCTTCTTCCCTAATCTTTCCCCACCTGCAAACTAGTTTCCCTTAGGACCAAAGAGAAAGGCAACTTTTTACAATTAAGTTTGTCTATGAGTTTTGTAACCTTCAAGATCCACTTGTTAACAATAGAATCTTCCAAAACTTAGCTGTTCAACTGTCATTTGGATTTTCAACAGCAATGGTGAACTGGTCTCTAACAATATGATCTCTACACAAACATGGCTAGGATAGAACAGAGGTAACCATGCCCCACAAGACAAAGTGCCATGCCTACCCACCTGTACTGGCTAGCTTTGTGTCAACTTGACACAGCTGGAGTTATCACAGAGAAAGGAGCTTCAGTTGGGGAAATGCCGCCATGAGATTCAGCTGCAAGGCATTTTCTCAATTAGTGATCAAGGGNGAAAGGCCCCTTGTGGGTGGGACCATCTCTGGGCTGGTAGTNTTGGATTCTATAAGAAAGCAGGCTGAGCAAGCCAGGGGAAGCAAGCCAGTAAAGAACAACCCTCCATGGCTTCTGCATCAGCTCCTGCTTTCTGACCTGCTTGAGTTCCAGTCCTGCATCCTTTGGTGATTAACAGCAGTATGGAAATGTAAGTCGAATAAACCCTTTCCTCCCCAACTTGCTTCTTGGTCATGATGTTTGTGCAGGAATAGAAACCCTGACTAAGACAAATTGGTACCAGCAGAGTGGGGTATTCCTGTGACAACCTGACCATGTTTTGGGGAGGACTGTGGAAGGACTTTGGAACTTTGGGCCAGAAGATCCATTTGGTGTTAAGAACTCTGTGCGATGTTGTGTAGGAGCTCTGAAGATAATGTTTGAGAACAGTGCAGAAGATGGAGGCCTGGCTTGTGAAATTTCAGAGGGAAAATTAAAGACTCTTTTCAGGGCCATTGTTACTTTGTGAAGATTCTGTGGTTCTGGTTAGCTGGGGCTGAAGACTCAGCTGTGAGTAACAAGATACCAGAACTACTAAAGCAAAACCTTTGCANTACTGGGACTATTGATGCTGGTTAGCTGGAGCTGAGAAATTAGTGGTGATTAAGAAGAGACCAGCGTCATTGAGGTGACATCTTCTGGGAAGTGTTTTCTGAGAGCACAGAGGCTGAGTTCCAGAGATAGCCAAGATTGAACCTTGTGCTGTGGTTGGACTTGGTAATGTATAAGAGTTACTCAGGTGGTACTGGTTTTGACAGCATGAAGGGGTCATGCAGAGCAGCTGAGGCCATGGAAGCACTGTGAGAGGCTATGGAAGGCCATTGGTGAAGGTGCAGCCTCAGTTGCAATTGAAGGCCCAGAACTGAAGGGGTCATGCAAAGGAGTTGAGGCTTAGCACTATGAAGAGAGCCTATGAGAGGCTAGTGTTGAAGCCTAGTTACAGTGGAAGACAGCAGCATTTTGGAGATACCAGTATCATGAGATGACCACCAAGAACAGCAGCAGCAGTGAAGTACAGGCAGCTGGAGCTGGATCTGGAGCTGAGAAGACAAGGTGTGTGCTACAAAGGGCATGGCTGGAGAAGTGACCCAAGCCCTTGGAGGAGCCCAGAAGATTGTGAGTTGGATCCCAGATATTGGACAGTTGGAGTTTGATTTTGCTTTTCATTGTGACTGTGCTCTTATGCTTTTCCCTTTTGAAGGAAGTATTTTAGTGGAACCCACAGTTAAAAGACTTTTAATTGTAAAGACTTTGGATTTTAAGAGAAATTGAAATTTTAAGAATTTGTAAAACTGTGGGACTTTTAAAGTTGTTTAGATCTTGGGGATGAATAAGAAACTAAGGGTTNAGGCTTACNAGTGATGTGTTTGTGTGTCAAGTTGACAAGGGGTCAATTGTACTGGATAGTTTTGTGTCAACTTGACACAGCTGGAGTTATCACAGAGAAAGGAGCTTTAGTTGGGGAAATGCCCCCATGAGATCCAGCTGTGGGGCAATTCCTCAATTAGTGATCAGGGGGGAGAGGCCCCTTGTGGGTGGGACCATCTCTGGGCTGGTAGACTTGGATTCTATAAGAGAGCAGGCTGAGCAAGTCAGGGGAAGCAAGCCAGCAAAGAACATCCCTCCATGGCTTCTGCATCAGCTCCTGCTTTCTGACCTGCTTGAGTTCCAGTCCTGCATCCTTTGGTGATTAACAGCAGTATTGAAATGTAAGCCGAATAAACCCTTTCCTCCCCAACTTGCTTCTTGGTCATGATGTTTGTGCAGGAATAGAAACCCTGACTAAGACACCACCCCACTGGGTTCTCGAGCATCTTTGAATAGATTGGTGATAAGGCAGGTAGATAGATAGAGCTGTAGTCTATTAGTTTCATACAAGTTCAGTTGTTTTACAAAGCAACAAAAACATGAAAGATGCATTCTTAGAGAATAAAAAATGATTGTAATTTCTGATGAAAAGAAGTATATCAAAAGACTTTAAAATGTTCTACTTTCCAACCTAGTAGTTTTACTTCTGGAATTTCTGTAAAGACACTAATCATAGATGTGCAAACAGATTCCATTAGAAGAATGTTAGGTTTGCATGTAATTATAATCATGAAAACTTGGAGATGACATAAATGCTTCACAATAGGGGCTGAATAGAACTAGCTGTGAACAAGCTTGCAAAGAGGTACAATGGAGCCATTAATGTGATGTGAAAATATTTAGGAGGTTGGAAAGTAATTATAGTATAGTCTCTTCAATTTAAAATGTATTCTACTTTTAATGTATCACAATGCAAATTTATTTTAAATAAATATGTATTTGTACTCAAAAGAAGTCCAGAGGGTAATATAATGAATGTTATTAGGTTGCCCTTAAGTATTTGAATTATATATAATTTTTGTTTGAGTATATTTATACCTATACTCCAAAATCATCCATAATGAATGCATATTACCATTTAATAAAAATGCTATGTATTTCAGCACTATTTGTTAAGGAGTATGGCCTTTATGTGCAGAAGACTGAAGAGAAAAGCATCTATTTACACCATGACAGAGAATAGTTTGTGTGATACTTCTCAAAGATATGGTCCTGTCTTGCCACCTTGACGTGATAATAAATAACAGCCACCTTTACAATGAAGCAGTGTCAGAGGGCTGCAAGGAAGAACCAAAGTAATATAAATAGTCCAAAAACACACATAGAGCAAATGTGAGCATTCTCTACAGAAGGATGCTAATAGAATATACAAAGAAGACTAGAAGAATGCTAGTAATGATGCCTTCTGAGGTGGCATACACAGGCTATGTTTTTGAGTGTTAAGGTGCTAATTGTTGTGCTAATTTCTGGTATATGGTAATAAGCATTTTAAGATTGACCCAACTATAGTTATGTAACATCACAGATGGTTCACAAATAAAAATTTGGAAAACATTTCACATTTAAAATCTTATTCCTATTATATAATGATTTATAAAGGCTTAAAATTTAGGAGTATGCATAACCCAAAATATTAACAACTTTTCTTTTATTTCTCCCTATCACAACTCTGACCATGCCTCAATTTACTTCCTTCATCTCACGATCACACCAAAAACTACTCCTTTTATCCAGTTTTACATGGTAAATTTATGGATCTCTCCTAACCCAGCTATAATACAGCCTATGTCATCAATTTTTGCTACCTAGGGGGACAAAAGTCTAAAGGAAATTGAGACTTTGACTCATAAAGCCACTGCTAAGCTTATGAACTCCTTTTCATTCAAATCACATCAAGCAGAAATCGATTAAAGCAGAAAAGAGTTTCATGGGCTTAGTCTCCATTTCTGTCTCATTTGTGACAGAGAGGAATGTGATCACCTGCACGTCAACTGAACCGGGGGATCAGATTCCCCGACACCTAAAAGTTTGCTGTCAGGGTGGGGAAAGCAAAGCCTATGCTTTGCACTTGATCCTAGGAAAACTGGGAGAGCATTCTACCCAGTGAGATTGTACGAGCCGATTGTGGCAGACTATTCCAATGGACAACAGGTTGGGTTTTCTCTGCTTGTTTAGAGTCCCTGACCAACCGAAGAAATAGCTCCTGGGTAAGAGCTTAAGTAAATATTAATGGAAAGGTTCAGGAAACTCCAATAACAGACTAGGAAAGGATACGAAGAAGGGAAGACAGCCAATGAGAAACATTAAGCAAGTGTCTTACGTTTTGTTGTGCAACAAACACGTAGTGACTAAAGACAAGCAAACATGTACACTCTCTCGGGCTTCTGTGAGCCATCCAGGTAGTTCTGTCTGGGCCGGCTCTGGAGATCTCTACTTTCAGTTGGGAACTCTGGTACGTCTGGTTGTTCTTCGCTATCCAAACACAATGATTGACCTGGGGGATTTTAATGAGAAATACTCACCTTGATGTCATCTTTCATCTTCCAATAGAATGGCTTAGAACAGTGGTTCTCAATCTTCCTAACTGTCTCATTCTTTAATACAGCTTCTCATGCTGTAGTGACACCCTAACCATAAAGCTGGGTTTCGTTGCTATTTCACAACTACAATTTCACTACTGTTATGAATTGTAATATAAATATGTGATATGCAGACTATCTGGTATGTAACACCCCCAGGTTGTATACAGCTGGCTTAGACTCCCAGAACCCAAAAGAAAAACAAACAAAAACTTAATCAGCAAGTACTTTTCAAGACTCTGATTGGGTTACATCTGGTAATTCCCCAAGGACAATACAAGCCATGCTGACCAGGCTACACTGTTCAGCTAGAGAGCTGCAATTGTGCATGGACAAGGCAAGATTTAGGACTAGTTGGTAGCCACCACCACCTACATACTGAGTGATGTGAGCAAAATCTGATAAGGGAATTCAGTGTTAAGCTAAACTTCAGAATGAATCCACCCAACCCTTCAGCTATTTTTACATGAGCTCCAAGGCACTGGAAGGCTTCTCCAGGGTGGCAAGTGGCCAGCCATTGTAGCAGACATTGGCAATTAGAAGTCTCTTAGGGAAGCTCGGCCCAAGAAGGCCACTCTCTCTGCAACTGATGTTTCCTTAAGCTCTGTGGACAAGACCAAACAGGCAGCACTAGGCAGAGGGAAAGAACACCCAGACTGCAGAAGCTGAAGACTGTGATCAAATGTACAAGAGCTTAGCATGGCTGCATTCAAACTACTACAAGCTCAAGTACCCTGGCCCCAGAGACACCAGCTTCAATGGCCTGTCCATGGAATCGTACTCAGACATTTTGGAATCGTTTCAAGAGACGAATAAGAGCATGTGGAAGAAACTGCAGGAGAAGTTTGCACCCACAAGGCCCAAGGAGAAGCATAAAGTCTAGGCTTGGGTCCTGTCCCGCCGACATACCTGACCATTGGAAGCTTCTGATGCTCATCAATTAAACTGCTGGTTTCTTCCCCCACTCCCAAAATCTCTTAGGACAACAAGAATTATTAAGTCCCAAGGGTAGTTATAGGACATAGTATAAATTATGAAGCCACACAAATTTATTTCTCAGACTCACTCTGATATCTGAGGTAAGTAGTGTCAATTACTATCTTTTTAACTAGAACTCACCTTGCCTTGTTGTTGTTGTTGTTGTTGTTGTTGTTGTTGTTGTTGTTTCTTTTCTTCCTTCCTTTTAACTCAGGAGACAGTAAACTGCTGAAAGAGACATTGATAGCCATCACCTACCTTCTATTTAAAGCATGCCACAGTCCCCGAGAAGATCCCATTTCAAACACCTGAGAATTTAAATTAAAAGTCAACTTAGTTACTAGACACTCTAACGCTCATGTATATTGTTCTTCACACAAGAATGGGACTCTGAGCCTGGCTTGGAACATAAGTCACAGTGATTTTTCTGTCACACCAATGACCATGAACAAGGCAAATACTTCCTGCATGGAAGCACTGCAGAGAGTCCAGGTACTATTACTGCAAGCAGACTTGAACCAGGTATTACCAACTGACCAGTTGGTCATTAGAAATGTAGGTACTGCTGTTTTCAAAATTGCTTCTGTTCATCGGGGTGGAACTGTCAGGGTTATGAACTCTGAAGACAGATGTGGGAGTTTAAATCCTGGCTGGAACAATTCACTTCAATTCTTGGGGTCACACTTTTCCTTCTGTAAAACTAGGGTGGGAATATTTGAGAACCAGAGACCTGTAATAAACATTGTTACTCTTAGGGCAAGATTGCACAGTATGGTAAGTACTCACAGCTTGGTGTAGAAAATTATTATCTCTACATAATGACTGCTTGAGCTAATAAGAATTATTTTAGGAACAAAATTCTGGAAAATAAATAAATATGGTTTATTTATATCCAGGTATTAGCTAATATCTTGGAAAAGTTGACTGTAAAAATTAGAAACAAATAATACTGACCTCAGTAGAATCTAACATTTTTCTTAGTGACTCTTGGTGAGAAGTAAATTTCCCAATGAACACAGACATCAATTTATAATACCCACATCCACACCAACATGTAAACAAAACACACACACACACACACACACAACTTATAATGGCTTCATCAAATAGCATTCACTGTGGTATTTTCCACTCTCTGGTATTTCAGTTTATTAAAATATTGGCATGAATATTATCTTCACTATTTTGACCTTCTTGAAAAATAGCATATAACCAAGTCTTCTAATTAGACAATTACAGAGGGGAAATATGTGCCTCTCATTTCCAGCTGATCTTCAGCCAATCCTACCCTGTAGTCAAACTTCTTTCAGTATGAAAGGAAATAGAGATTACTCTTACAAACCTCCTTGCAGAATTGCAGGCTACCCTGCTCACCAATCTGGTTCCTGGCCACTCCATCATCCTCAGGTCAGACCATGGGATCAATGCGCTTGCCCAGAAAAATAGAGCCTCCTTGGACCTAATGCTCTCTTGTCTGTTGTGTACGTGGGAGGACTGAAGCTGGAGCAAGGAAGGATTATTAACCTCTAGAGACCTGTGAAGAGCCTCCTTCAACCCCTATCTTTAAAATCATGACACACACACCCCGCTCTTTTATCCAATTTGTGGTTAAATCAGCATATGGTGTTGCATCTAAATCAGTGCTTGACAAAGAAGCAGTTAACATGTTGGAGGCATTTCAAATGCAGGCTACATTAAGTCTGTTTTCTATGATAAGCGGTACTTATGCCACATAAGTCACTTGAATCATTTACCTTTACAACTTTTTCAGTTTGTGAAATTCTAACATCAGTCTTGATGTACACTTCTTATGTTTAACTCTTCTCTTGGATGCCCACACTTGGTAGGTTAGAGACCTTACAGGATAGCATTAAATAAGAGCTTTAAGGATGGAGGGTAACAGTTGCTCAGGAGTATGAATGTGGGTGAAGATTAAGAATGCTCAGTGGTTAATATCCAATATATACAAAGAGTTCAAGAAGCTAGACTCCAGAAATTCAAATAGCCCCATTAAAAAATGGGGTACAGAGCTAAACAAAGAATTCTCAACTGAGGAATACCGAATGGCTGAGAAACACCTGAAAAAATGTTCAACATCCTTAGCCATCAGGGAAATGCAAATCAAAACAACACTGAGATTCCATCTCACACCAGTCAGAATGGCTAAGATTAAAAATTCAGGTGACAGCAGATGCTGGCGAGGTTGTGGAGAAAGAGGAACACTCCTCCATTGCTGGTGGGATTGCAAGCTTGTACAACCACTCTGGAAATCAGCCTGGCGGTTCCTCAGAAAATTGGACATAGTACTACCGGAGGACCCAACAATACCTCTTCTGGGCATATACCCAGAAGATCTTCCAACTGGTAATAAGGACACATGCTCCACTATGTTCATAGCAGCCTTATTTATAATAGCCAGAAGCTGGAAAGAACCCAGATGTCCCTCAATAGAGGAATGGATACAGAAACTGTGGTACATTTACACAATGGAGTACTACTCAGCTATTAAAAACAATGAATTTATGAAATTCTTGGGCAAATGGATGTATCTGGAGGATATCATCCTTAGTGAGGTAACCCAATCACAAAAGAAGTCACTAGATATGCACTCACTGATAAGCGGATATTAGCCCAGAAACTTAGAATACCCAAGATACATTATGCAAAACACAAGAAAACCAAGAAGGATGACCATCGTGTGGATACTTCATTCCTCCTTAGAATAAGGAACAAAATACTCATGAAAGGATATAGGTACAGAGACAAAATTTAGAGCTAAGTTGAAAGGATGGACTATCCAGAGACTACCCCATCCGGGAATCCATCCCATCATCATCCACCAAACCCAGATACTAATGCACATGCCAGCAAGATTCTGCTGAAGGAACCCTGATATAGCGGCCTCTTGTGAGGCTATGCTAGTGCCTGGAAAACACAGAAATGGTTGCTCACAGTCAACTAATGGATAGAACACAGGGCCCCCAATGGAGGAGCTAGAGAAAGTAGCCAAGGAGCTGAAGGGGGCTGCAACCCTGTAGGTGCAACAACATAAACTAACCAGTACCCCCTGAGCTCGTGTCTCTAGCTGCCATCATTGGGAAGAGAGGCCCCTTGGTCTTGTAAACTTTATATGACCCAGCACAGGGGAAGGCCAGGGCCAAGTAGTGGGAGTGGGTGGGTAGGCGAGCAGGGGCGGGGGGGGGGCGTATAGGGAACTTTCGGGATAGAATTTGAAATGTAAATAAAGAAAATAATAATAATAATAATAATAATAATAATAATAATAATAATAATAATAATAATAATAAAGAATGCTCAGTGGTGAAAACTATTTGGCATTCTCGAAAAGGATATGGTTTAGTTCCAAGAACCCATGTGGTGGCTTACATCTACCTGTAACTCCAGTTCAAGGAGATCTGAAGCCCTTTTCTGGCCTCTTCAGGTACCAGCTGTGCATGCTATACAGTTACATTAGTGCAGGCAAAATGCTAATGCAGGCAAAAATAAAACTAATTATTTACAAAATCATTTAAGTTCTTTTGAATTTCTTCTTATGCTTCATTTGACCCAAACTAATTACAAACAGGTGTCACATTTATTGCTTATAAGAAATATTTATTTAAATTTCCAATATCTCTACCATCTCTCCTTCCTGCTTTTTGTAAGTCTGTGGACTGATCAGCAGAAACACAAATACTGTCCATCTTACTCTCTAATTTAATCACAAGTTTCAGAGCGTCTCTCCACTTTACCAATAGTAACGTCTCCCTAACAAACATCATCTAGAAACAGACACTTATTTTTACTAATTCTTGAATTTTGTGCAGAAACTTACTGACTTCACATGCAGCAGACAGAAGTCATAAAAATGACTGTAAGGAACCTGAATACAGGGCAGGGCGGGCAGGGATGGAAGACCTGATCAACAATTTCTGCCTCGTTGCACTTGGATGAAGTGAAAAGACGAGGAGATTTTACTTGGGTGCCTCTTTTAAATTGGGTGAAGTTTTAAAGCAAGGCCTTGGTGGAAACTAATGTAGCAGTTCGTTTAACATGTGTCTCTCGTTGACCTTGTGCGGCACACGTCTGGTTCACCCAGCACATCGTTAATGAAGAACGCTGCACAAGAGTGTGCTTTCTTACCTTTGAATGTTTATGTCCTTAGAAGCCACTCAAGCTTCCCCTCTGTGCTTAATGTGTCATGAGAAACTATTTCCAGTCATTCCGTAGATAGGGTTGTTGTAGCTTTCAATTACCATACTGCATGCATTCCTTCCTGTTCTCATCCTATTACCCAGGCTATACATTTTGCTAGGAATAGCTAGGTGACTTCGTGGAAGCCTTACTTATAAAAATCTAACTTTAGGCTTTTTATTCAGTCCTTGAATATTGCCTTTAACATCTTGGACTTAATTCTAGTCTTAAAATCTCCCTTATTCAAGCACAACACTTTGCCCCCTTCTCATTCCTCTTGATTACCAAGTAACTGATTACATGAGAAGCACAATACATCTAAAATAAAAGGCTAACTATTCTAATACCTTTCTCCACACCCCTTCAATGGACTAATCTGATAAACTAAAGACGTAAACTAAAGTATACTTTGTGACATTAAATTAATCTAGCACCAAAATAAACTTCTGGATGGATATAGAAAATAAAAGTTTCCTAGAAATGAAGAAGTCAAAGTATCAGCATTTGCAGATGATGTGACAGTACACGTATGCCACCCTCAAAATTCTACCAGAGAACACCTACAGCTGATAAACAGCTTCAAAAGAGTGGAGGGATTTAAAATTAACTCAAACAAATCAGTAGTCTTCCTTTATACAAATGATAAACAGGCTGAAAGAAACTAAGGAAACAACACCCTTCACAATAGACACAAATATTTTAAAATATCTTGGTGGAACTCTTACCAAGCAAGTAGAAGATATGTATGACAAGAACTTCAAATCCCTGAAGAAAGAAATCAAAGATGACAGAGAATGGAAAGATTTCCCATGCTCATGGATTGGTACGATTAATATAGTGAAAATGGCCATCTTACTAAAAGCAATCTAAAAATTCAATGCAATCTCCATCAAAATTCCAACACAATTCTTTACAGACGTGTAAAGAGCAATTCTCAACTTCCTATGGAAAAACAAAAAAATCAAAGATAGCCAAAACAATTCTCAACAATAAAAGATTCTGGAGGAATCACCATTCCTGACCTCAAACTGTACTACAAAGCAATAGTGATAAAGACTGTGTGGTATTGGTACAGAGACAAAGAGGTGGATCAATGGAATAGAATCAAAGACCCAGAAATAAATTCATATAGCTATGGACACTTGATCTTTGAAAAAGAAGCCAAAAGCATACAGTGGAAAAAGAAAACATCTTCAATAAATGGTGCTGGTCTAAATGGCTGTATTTTCATTCTTCTACATACAGTAAGGCCCAAGTGAGCATGTTTCAATCCCACTTAGAAAGGGGAACAAAATAATCACAGGAGGCAGATGGAAGGAGGGACCTGAGGTGGGAGGGGGGACAGGATCAGGTATGAGGAGGAAAACAGAAGAGAAACCCAGAGGGCCAGAAGAATGAATGGAAATATGCAGCCCCCTGGGGCGGGAGGGGACCCTCTACAAAGTAGCAGAGACCTGGGAGGTGAGAGAGTCTCAGGACTCAATGGAGTGACCTTAGATGGAAGGTGGGGACTACAAACACATACCTTGAAAAGCAAAGCTTTTGGCAAATAAGGAAGTGTGAGCCTTGGAAGCCACAATCACTTGCAAACGAGGAAATCTAGATCATCCAAAGGGTTGATGGGATTTCATTTGCACTTAAAAAGGAGTGGCCATAGCTAAGAAAGGTGAAAGAATTTGGTTGCATTTCATAAGCTGGCCTACCCTCGCCTTCCCATCTCTGGACTCCTGAAGCCTGTTGTGCCTGTATCCAGGAAATCTTTCAGAGTGATTGACATATGTGAAATCCTTATCACTGTGACAGACGATATGGCTTCATCAAGTGGCTTCCAAGAATTATTACTCTCTCAACCCCAAATCTCACTTGGATTGTCACCAAAAATAAGAAAAAGAAAAAGAAAAATGCTATTAAAGTAGGTCAAAATACCTCATCGTATTCTTTCCAATTTCCCAAATATACTAAATTTGATAGCCAGATCTTGTAATTTTTCCTACCAATAATAACTAGCATTTTCTGAGGTTCCATTAAAAGTCCAACATTGCCCTAAACACATTACAAATATCATCTCATTAGCTCGTATTACTCTGTATGAAGAAAGAATTGCTAACCCTCCACTCTGTAGTCAAATATTAAGTAATTTGACTCTGACCATAAAGCCCACCAATTCCAGGTCCAGGATGCAACTGAAAAACAAACAAAACAAACAAACAAACAGCAAAAACTATTAAAAAGCCCAGGTTTTTCAGCCTATGCTACATTGACTTTCTATGTGAGGGGACACATCTGCTAATGAGTTCTGTTTTATGCTACAAATTTGTAGGGAAGGTAAATCATAAGGATTCATTCCTAGAGCACTTAGGATAGACAGATTCTACGCATGCCCTGCTTTTAGTGCCCTAAGGAAAAGAGAACATAAGTCCTGTTCCAGCCCCAGATGAATTCGCAGTCCAAAAGCAGACAGACACTATGATATACGAAACAGTGCTTATAGAACCTTATGCAAAGAGCCTGAGGACACGGGAGTAGAAAAGATGAATAACTTCTTTTAAAATTTTCAGGGTGATGCCCAGGAAAGATGATAAAAGGTCAAAAGCCTTGAGGAATAAATGAACTTTCCCAGATGTAGGGGAGGCAGAAGAAGACAATTGCCATGTGTTTGGAAGGGTTGAGGTTCCTGCTACCATTCCTGTCACCATTTAACTTAGGAGCTATAGGTGACCACGTTCCACTCTAAGAGTGTATGTCAGAGAAAGTCTGCAAAGACAAGATTGGGACAGATGGCACATGGAAATTGGGAGTAACAAACTAGTCTGCAGCCCCTGCTCAAGTCCCGTGAGAGCTAAGTATTCTTGGAAATTGCTGCATTTCCTCCTTTTTATTATTATTCCGTTTGGTATCCATTAGCTAAATTAAGCCAGGTCTTAAATCCTAATACTCAGAATCTGTGCACGGCCAGTTAATATTAACCCGTTTGGTAGGACGCAGCAGCAGAGAGGACAGGAAAGGAAGGAATATGAAGGAGGGAGATAGAGAGAAATGGGGGAGGCGTCATTTTATATCCTGTGTCTGCTGTCTTATTTGCCAGTTCTCAAGATCCCCGCTTTACTCCGCTGTAGCAAAGGAGCAGCGCCACAGCTGAGTTGCAGCTGCGTGCACAGGGAGCTTGAGATGGTTTTTCCAGACCAGTCTTAACAGTGCTTTGGTGCTTTGGGCGAAATGTGGAAACTATGAGGGATTTAGGGTCAGAGGGCACATTCAGGAAGGGATCCGTAGGCTAGTCATTTGGGAACTGAGAATGAGAGCTGAGAACGTGATGGAAAAACAAACACTGGGAAGGAAGCCTGGGAGTCACTGAGCATCCAACTGACTATGGTGAGGTGCCGAGAATAGGAGATGTCCGTGATCCTGGGAACAGCAAGTCTCTAAGAAACGCACGGGAAAGAGAGAAATCCAGATAGTACCATGGTGGTGGTGAAGACACGCTGTAAGGAGGTTGTGGGAAACAGTTTTATGTATCTCAAAGAGATCTGGAGAATTGAAAACCGGAGAACAACCACTAAAATTTCAAATAGACTCAGAAATTCAAATATTTGGTGATTTCTCTTACAGTTATTATACAGAGGGGACAACTTGGGAACAGAAGGGAAAGTAGATAAGAGAGTTAGTGAGTGATAGAGATGGTCAACATATTTTATATACAGGTATGAAAATGTCAAAAGGAAACACATTATTTTATATAATTAATAAGTGTTCTTAAACACTTAAAAAAGACATAGCTGAGAATCTTCAGTAGGCTCATGAGAGACAGAATAAGTAATTAGCACCAAATAGGCAGAGAGACCAAATAAGAAGAAATGCTTTACATGACCATGGAGAAGGGAGATCTGCTGGCGACTTTTGTTTTCTTTGCTCTTTTTCTGTATTCTTTTTCTTCTTTTCTTTTCTTTATTTCTAAAATACTTAAGACTTAATTATAGCAGTGGGAGTTTAGGGAGGAAAAACAAAAATCTGGAGGGAGCTATGAAACACACATGAGGCTAAGGGGGGAAAATGTGACTTGGGGGAGAAGAGACAGAAGAAAACACTGTGTGGTCCATCTCCCTGGGAGTTGTAAAGTGTCCCCGTAGGTGTCATAGAGGGAAGCAAACCCCTTAAAGAGTTAAGAATGAAAACCCAGTGCAGACTGACTTCAACCTGAACCAGACTTCAGGATGTCTGATATCAAGCAGTCCATTGTTAGCGTATTTAAGGGACAGTACAATTTGGGATGAGGTTTCCAGGCAACAATAAGTTCAATCAGTCCAATACAATAGAGAAATTCCTTTACAAAGTGCATGTGACCATGAGAGTGGGTTCTATAGCTAAAAGGCAGAGTGAGTTCTGTCCCTAGAGAGAGCTTTTTTTTTTTTTTTTTTGCCTCCTTCAGTCTCAGCTTTCTGGATGGAAGGCAGGTATCTGATTTTATCATCTCCACTGAGGAAACACCACTGCACGATTAATATTCCTGGCTCTCTTAGTGCTTCTCTCTGAGTACAAGAACCTTTGTGCCCCCAACATTGCTGGTCTGCCTCCAGAGTTGACCACAGTGAGAGTACAGTCCACAGCCCAGGCCTGGGGCACAGTGAACACTTAGCTAATACTATGAATGAGTCAATGATCGTGCAGCACAAGAAGTTATGTAGAATATACACACATGGATATGTTTGCAATGTTTTCCTTTAACTAGTTTGAAAAGAAGTTGCATTCTACATCCAGCATCCCTAAATGGAGCCAAAAATAACAATGAGCTTTGCTTACATTGAGCAGCATAGAAGAGGATCCTAACTGTGACATATTGGATCATTTGGCCATAGTCACAAAACCTTCCACCAGCAGAATAATCGGCTACTGTGGAAGCTGGAGTAATATAAACACAGAAAACATCATTTCTGGGCGTTGGGGGAGCCCTATGCTACCCTTACCACATGGTCTTCTTCTACTGCCAGAGTTCTACAAAATTCTTCCTGCCTCACAGCACTAATGCTCAGAGAGTAGAATGTTGTCTTCAGCAGCAGCAGCGGCGGCAGCGGCAGCAGCAGCAACAACAACAACAACAACAAAAATCACATAAGACCAGGCAATATATGAGCAAGGCAGAGTTCAGATTCTTACACGGGCAAAACGAAACCGTGAAACCTGCCGATGAGCAGGTTTCTAATGATGAGCATTATAACCAATGTTCCCTTTGCAAAAAAAAATAATAATAAGTAAAGCACAATTTTTTTTAAAAAGCAAAACAAACGTCTTCACTCTGACAGAAAGAAAAAAAAAATGAGTTGTTACACAGAATGTAAAGGAGTTAAAGAATACAGACCTCAGATCTTCTAAGGAAACGGGATTGTTAGTTACTGTAATTTCTCTATGCCCTTGAAAAGAAGTAGAGGAAATAACTCAGTCTCTAAAGAAGTAGATAGTTAAGCTTGAGGCTTTGGTTGTCTCTTTAAAAGTTAACATTAACGTTAGCATTTCGGTGCCATATAAGCCTCTTTGGCAGTCTGGTGCACTCCTCAGAATTATATTTACAAAAACAAAAAAATAGGCTTACAAAAGCTACTGCAGTTGGACTGCAGCTGACGGGCAATTGAAATATTATCTGTAGCCAGATGTGGCAGCACATACCATAGTCCCAGTATTAAGGATGCTGAAGCAGAAAGACCTTCCATGTTCAAGGCCAGCCTTTGCTACAAAGTTGGTTTGAGGCCAGTCAAATATACTAAAGGAACTCTGGCCAGCTTAAGCAAAATAAGCAAGGCTCTGGCAGGCTTTCTCTTCTCTTTGATTCCCTCTTCTTGCTAACAGCCATTAGATTCCATTTCTTTTTTTTTTTTTTTTGCACCAGTGAGTTTTTATTTTTATGTTATTATTATTTTTATTAGCTATTTTCTTTATGTACATTTCAAATTTTATCCCCTTTCCTCATTTCCCCTCTGCAAACCCTCCTATCCCATCCCCCTTTACCCTGCTCACTAACCTACCCACTCCTGCTTCCCTGTCCTGGCATCCACCAAGGTCTATTGTTCCCTTATTTATCCAATTCCTCCTCCTGTGGCTGACTACTAAGGTACAGCTATCAAAGTATTGAAGTCCAGCAATCAAAAGCCCACCTTCACTCACCTAATTAGCAAGCCCAATTAAAATTAAACACCTCATCCTAACACAGGATTTACCATTTTACTTTATAAATCACTATTTACCTATGAGCAACTTCTGTCTCCTTTCTATCCTAAGGCAGTCCTTTGTTCCACTCTAGAACAAATCCCACTTACCCCTCCCCCTTGCCCATTTTTTCCCTTCCCCTTCTCCCTCATCCTCTATGTCCTGTCTTTGTCTCTTATTCCCTGCCCTTTGTCCTTCTGGGGCAAATAAATCTTTGTGCTGAGAATTTGGTTTTAGGGTGTCCTGAGCCAATAATTTTCCCTTCAGATTCTAACTTTAATGTGCTACTCTGTGTGTGTGTGTGTGTGTGTGTGTGTGTGTGTGTGTGTGTGTGTGTGTGTATATTCTACTGTGATTGCATTACAGGTATCTATTAGCACAGCATAGTTCTCTGGTCTGTGACTTAGAGCTTAGCTTATAGCTAAAGTAAATTCTCAGTTTCAGGCAGAGCTTAATAAAGAGTCTCCCCATCTGGAAACACAAATGCCACGTTGAGAGTTTTTGGCTGTCCCTCTCATAAAAAAAAAAAAAAAAAAAAAAAACTGCAGAAATGCTTGGTGTTCACTGATTGTGATGACTATGTAAATGAATATGAACTTTAATCTTTAAAAGTGCTAAGAGATATCAAGGCACACAGAAAAATAACTGTGACTGCAGCTGGCCGAGGGAAGACTTGAAGTCTATGTAGCTATCAAGAATTGCTGGAACACTCTGAGAAACATCGTCCAAAAAATGTACTCTACTGCAAACCTGGCTTCTAGAAAGACCTTGGATAAAGATGACTGTATAGAGGTATCCTCGTGTATTCACATACAAAATGATTTTTCTCTGCTTCCCAGAAAACTTAGGATGTACAAATGACAGTCTCAAGAACCTACGACCATGCTGCATGTATGTTTGATCCCTGTGATACTTTCCTTAAAATCTCCATAGATGTTTCCAGATTCTGACAAGATTTCAGTTTCAACAAAATCCTGAATCTATCACTATTCATTAAAAATGGTAACATCACTATAACATGCAGATCTTATAATAAGAGTAGATAGTGCATGAAATACTTACATTCAAGACCACAAGATAAGTCTCTTTTTCTTTAGTTAATTGACTGGTGTCAGTATTGCATCTATTTTACTCTAAAGAGTCGCACAACTAGCCTTTATGCCAGGTAAAGTTGACATTTGATGGCGCATATAATAGCAAACTGCCATGACATAACTGATAGCTGGTAATAGGAGGAGGTCTCCATGACATCATTCAAGACATCCATCACGTGTGGTCAACTCCTAGAGCTATCGTAACAAAATACCTAAAATAACAAATTTTCTCTTCCATGGTTCTAGAGGCCAGGAGTTCAAAGTCATGATATTATCAGAAGGCAAGCAAATCCCTTCAACCCCAGCTTTTGAGGGGAAGAAGGCAGGGATGTAAGTTCAAAACCTGGTTGGGTCACCTAGCACGTTCAAAGCCAACCTGAATACCTGTCTCAAAATTAATTAATTAATTAATTAATTAATTAATTAAAAGAAAAAAAAAAAAAAAAAACAAGGGCCAGTATGCTCATTCAGCATTAGAACGCTTACTTGTTTGTTTTTACATCCACAAGGCCAGTGTACCAGCAGGGTTGTCTCCCTCTGAAACCTGGAGAGAGAAATCTGTCCTACGCCACTCCCCTGCCTTCTGATGACTTCCAGACACCGATGGCATTGTACTTCAAAACCACAAAAGCTACGTAATTCTGATATTATTGTGATATGCTCTTTTCTGTGTCTTTATATTTCAAATATCTCCCTTCCCTATCTTACAAGGATACTAGTAATTATATTTATAGTCACCTTAATTCAGGATGACCTCTTCTCCATGTCCTTAACTGATTATTACATCCATGACTCTTTCCAGATAAAGTCATTCACAGGTAACAGGCAATAAGAGTAAACTATTTTTTTTTTTTTAATTTTAAGAGATAAAACTCTACCTATTGTGACAAAATTGAATTACGTATAAAACTACATAAAATTTTTAATAAAAGTCAGCCGAAGGATTACAAAGTATAAAATATTTTTTTACACATTGTATTAATAAAGTCCCCTTTGTGAGGCAAAGACCTACTATGCAGCTCAGACTAGTCTAGAACTCACAATTCTCCTGCGTCCTTTTCCTGAATACTGAGATTATGGGAGACTATAGGTATGTTTTACCAGATACTTCAATTCTTTTTAAAGTATGTATTGTAAATGACTATCATTTGCAGATTGGAAGATATAAATAGTCTAAGAAGCTACACAATAGGAATAGAGTTGATGTAGTTTTGTGGTTAAATAGACAGGTAACGTATTTTAAGGATTTAAATCAGAGAAATTACAGATGAAACTCAGGAATTCCCGGGACTCACCTCTGGAATAAGCTATGCCCAGGCCAGCACTGCACCTGAAGCTGAGGGACAGTGTAGGGCATAAAAATAGGATAAGACAGACTCCCTTTAGCCGCCACTGCCTAAAGGATGCCCAATTATTAGTAAAATAGACTAGGTATCACGCAACTTAAACTGTATCAAATATGTAGTCAGTAATTACACTTACATTAATTCTGTACATTCTATATCACTTGTAGTCCATCTAGTGATATATATAGTCAATTCTTCTAAACTAAGGTTTTTAGCTTTACATATATCTAAGACAATTAAGAATACAAGTCCTCCGGGTGTGGTGGCGCACGCCTTTAATCCCAGCGCTTGGGAGGCAGAGGCAGGCGGATTTCTGAGTTCGAGGCCAGCATGGTCTACAGAGTAAGTTCCAGGACAGCCAGGGTACACAGAGAAACCCTGTCTCGAACTCCCCCCCCACCCACCCACAAAAAAAACCATAAGACAAGAATACAAATCTTTCAATATAATTCAAAAATAAAATGGCATCTTAACTGTGTGGAACCATTAATATTTGCAATCATCTGGTTCAAGAAGGGATGCCCAAATACTGATAGTAATTTTTGATGAAACATACTTGGCATATGCAAATTATTAACACTAGATACCAAGGTATGGTAGCATAGTTTTATAAACTTAGCCAACTCCATATTTTCTGTCTTCCGAATAGAAAGCATATTATCGTTGGACAAAATCATAACTTACCACTGTATTTCTTCACTGTATTTGATTACATTATTCAGGTATTTATTGATGTATAGTCATAGTTAGACTTACTGAATAGAAGAATATCATATCTCTAAGAATCTTGCCTACGCCTCTTTGGCCCATGAAGTCTAGGTCAACTTCTAGTATACAGGAAATTCACCAATTGCAGTAGCTACGAGATTTCCTCAAACTCTCTATGAAATGGTTGTCCTGTACATGACAATGTAGATGAAATTCATGTCAAAAAAATTTTGCTCAGTGTTTGTTTTCACCTAAGCAACTATGCAGACTGCATTGAGGGAGTTTAGTAAGCATGGTGCCTCAGTGTCTTTATTTGAAAACCGAAATTTCTAACCATATCTGCTTGAGAGGGTAGTTCTTTAAATACTAATAACAGCACTTACAATTTATTCTGAAAAAAAAGGACTTTTACTAGTAGTGATATTGAGATTATTATTGATAAATATTCCTTCTTGTTGGCCATGATGACACAGGCCTGTAATTCCTGGTATTTGGGTAACTAGAGCAGAACGCTAGATCAAGACCAGCCTGGGCAAGTTACCAAGACCGTATCTCAAAATTAAAAATTAAAAAAGAGACAGAGATAGTGAGAAGTACTTACCTGATATATTCAGGGCCCTAAATTTGACACCCAGTATTGCTCCATAATATAGTCAACCCCTTCCTTTGAATTTTAGGAAGAATCATTTTTCAAATCCAAGAACTTGGGTGAGTTAGCTGTGCCCCGTGTATTTCTTCCTTTCTCTTGCTTTACTCCAGGCAACTGAGTCTCTGCTCTGTGATGTGGGCATGTGGGCTGCTAGACTGCCACTTCCTGCTGGTAGCGACAGTAATCTGTCATTCCTAGAAAGGAAATTCCTAGAAAGGAGATTTGACAAACTACTCCATTTAATTTTCTGACGTTCAATTAAAATTCTTCACATCAAAAAACTACAATAAAAACTTTATTTGCTATGAATGGTCTTTTTGGTGAGTAGTTATTATGTTGCAAGTGCTGCTGAATGTAAGTCCAGTGTTAAAATAGTTGTGATTTAGGGTTTTAATTCACTTGCACTAAGCCATAGAAATTATAACCTACCTTGTCTCTAAAGACGTTTTCCCTTGTGGCCTTTCTCATGCATAAATTTTGTTGTAATCACAGCTTACAAAATACAAGAAATCATGAAGTAAGGGTGTTGTTTTAAAAGAACTTTTAGACAATAACCCACTCAAGGCAGATATCGGAAGAAGGCCAGGAAAGTGAGCCAGTTTTTTTTTGTCTCCTTTCTTTGTGCTAAAAGTGTGTTTTACTTCCATCCGTTGAGAATGCATGTCTATTCCCCTCTTCCTGCAGTCATATACAAAAAAGAGATGCCAGTGTCACAGAATCAGAGCCCTCTCCATGGCTGCTGTATATTTTCCATGGCACGAGGGGACTTACTCATCTCTTCCACATAATGAATTACACAGGACATTCTTCCACAGCCTGTTTACAACTGCTCACTCCCTGGACTTGGGGGGGGGGGGAAGAACTCAGTACACAAACACTTTCAGAAAGGAAAGGCCCAGGAACTCTTTTATATTTTCACAAAATGCTTTTGCAGACATAGGGGATACAGAGTTGAGAAAGAAGTAATTAAATGAAAAGGTTATAGATGAAAAAAAAAAAAAAAAGAGTCTGAAGAAAAAAAAAGGAAGCAGAACCCTGGGAATAGCAGGAGATAAAGTAGCCAGAGGCATTTGGCCTTTTCCGAACAATTTTAGCACAAGAACGTTTGGCAATCAGCAGAGGTGGTTACTGGAGCATCTTGCTTCAGAGTGAAGCGAGGCTTTAGTTTCACCAGTGTGTTTTTTATTTAAATGGCTCTCAAAGATGTCAATTCGTACATTATCTTTTATAGGTTTCTACCAACCCATTCTTACCCTCTATTTATTCACTCTCTCCTTCACTTAACATGTATCGAGACACTACTATGTGCCGGTCACCGTTCTAAGTGTTTTATATGTGGCAAGATATACATTGTAGGGAAAATAAAATAAGCATTGTTTTTTTGTTTTGTTTTGTTTTGTTTTGTTTTCAGGTTTATTGAAAATATGGCATAACAGATTAAACAGCTCCACGTGGTGTTTTGAACTTGGGGCTCCAGACTGCCGTGTGAAAGGCAGGCAGTGGAGCTGATAAGTTGATTACACTATACTGGAAAGTGAGAGCCCTGAGCACATATAGCACAGCACAGTGAGAGAGCTGGGCATACGGGCTGCTCTGAGAACTGCTTCTTCAGAGTCACACAGGCGAGGAGAAGCTGACTACTAGACTGCCTTACTGTTTGAGTGCATGGTGTGTATGTATGTGTGTGTGTGTGTGTGTGTGTGTGTGTGTGTGCATGTGTGTGTACTTGTGTGAGTGTAAGCACCCACAATAGAATGTAGAGGCTAGAGGTCAGTGTTCTGCATCTGCTTCACTCGCTCTCCACTTTATTTTTTTAATTATTTATGCTTCATTTTTTTTTTTTTTTTTATCTTATATGTACTGGTGATTCTGCCTGGATGTATAGCTATGCACCACTTGCAAGCCTGGTGCCTGTGGAGGCCAGAAGAGGGCATCAGATCACCCAGAACTGGAGTTATCTATCATTGTGAGCTGTTGTGTAGATGCTATGAAGCAAATCCATGTCCTCTGCCGAGCCATCTCCCCAGCCCTCCTCCACTTAATTCTTTGGTACTGCACCTTTCACTGAATCTCAAGCTCTCCCATTAGCTAGGCTGGCTAGGCAAGTTCCTGTGATCCTCCTAGCCTTTCCAGTGCAGGGATTACAGACTCATGCTGCCACAGCCAGCTTTTTACAAGTTTTCAAGGGAAATGGTCTTAAGTCTTCATACTCAAGTAATTTTACCTAATGAGGTGTTTCCATACCCACCTCAACTTGTTTTTTTTTTAAATATTTGCATATGTCCATGTATGAGTACAAAGGTGAGTGAGGTGTGAGAATTATGGGAAACCCTCCAGTCTTGGTCCTTGTTTGGAAGAAGAGTATCTTACTTATCATGTACTGCTGAATATGTCAAGCTAATTGATCTGCAAGCTTCCAGAAATTCCCCTTCTCTGCCTCTACCTTGTTATAGGCATGCTAGAACCATATCCAGCTTTGCCTGGGTTGTAGGATCTGAAGACCTGTTCTCATGTTTGCAGAGCAAGTGCAATATCCACGGACCCATCTCCCCACCTCTCCTCTCATAGTTGTAAGAAATAAGTGTGTATGCTTTTACATGTGTTGAAATAATTCAATGAATATAGTATCACCATATTTTTTCAAGTAAATAGGGGTGTTCAGTGTCTTAGGAGAAAAGGCTTTCGAATTCTTTAAGGAATGTTTCCTTAAGTCTTTAATTTTACAACTGTCCATAAGTTCACTAAGCGTATTACTACTTTTTTTTTTTTTAAATTATAGACATAGAGACAAGCTGTAGTGGTTGTCAATTGTTTGGGAAATAATAAGACAATAAACGAATCATCAATATCTGTAATCAGACCAAAGACTGCCATCAGGAGAGGAGAAAGTTTTACCATTATCATTAAAGCAATTTCCCACAAAACATAACTCTCAGTAAGTAACTGGTCTTTAGAGTCTACAGTACACAGGAAAGACAGTCTGACACTACCTCTAGACTGGCCAGCTGCCTCCCCTCCTCTGAGCTGTTTCACACTAATTTAACCTTACTGAGAGTCCCTGGGACCACACTGGCCGGGGAGTACACTTTACTTTGTTTCAGTATGGTTTAGTTTTCACCTCCGCTTTCATACATGAAGATCCAACCTTTGGCTACTGGCAAAGGCACAAATGGACTGAACCGGGATTGGCTCTACCAATGACAGTAGTTCCAATATGAACAGTGGCCACCAGCCAGATGGATCCAAATGTGCCCAGGAGTGTGGGGCAGCACTGAGTTGGCCTGTGTTCAGGTTTCAAATTACTTAAAGAACACTTTGATACATACCAACTTCATTTATCAAATAAGGAACCTAAACTTTTCCCAATCTCTACAAACTATTCTGAGCAACTTGTGTTTTGATAAGATCCTGACTACCTTTGAGGTTAGCCAGTATTCTTTGAGCCTCCTTCACATTGTTTTTGGTGATACCCAGCCCATAACTGGGGTGGGGGTGGAGGGGGTGGGGAGGGGGGCGAGACTTCAGAAGCCTCCAAAGTTAACAGACTCTGAAACTGGGGACAGAGCTTCCCTTCCCGCTTTCAATCCAAGAAGTAGCTGTAACTGTTTCCCACTCTAGGTTTCATCGTTAAAGAAACATATATTCATTTCACTCACAGGCTCAATTGGTGTTCTTTTACCTTCTCTTGTGCCATGATCTAATTACTAGGGACATGTTTTATTTTTAAATTCTTCGTTGCTCTTCCTGACCACCATCCAGTCCAGTGTCTGATACTGTCAGCATCTGGCATATTTCCCACCAACACTTTTTTGGGGGTACAGGTGGGCGGCAAAATGTTTAGTTTTGCTTTCTGGTTGGCATTGGAGTGAATCCCAGAACGTGGTTACAGTTGGGTCAAAGGGCTAAATGTGCTGCTATAGCCTCTGCTTTTTCAGAGACCAGAGGAATGGGGGAAGGGAATTCTTTTTCGTCACTTCCCCATAATGTAGGCAGGAAGCAGAAAAAGAAGTTTACTGAGACAGGAAACTGAATTGCAGCTGTACTGGGAAGTAGCTGAGAATTTTCAACCACAGAAACCAGCTGTTTACTCAAGCTTCAATTCAACTACCAGGAAAACAAGAACGGATGTTTTGGGTTGCTGTTGCTTTGAACAACGAATATCACCTTCATACTGACTATGCATTGTCTTGACCCCCATCTCAATGGAAACAAGATCAGAGAAAATAACTGAGCCTATTCAATGACCCTCCTGTCTAGTCAACTTTTAATTCAGACTATGAATAACAGAGCCACATTTTTAAAGATAATAAGCAAACCCAGGGTGGGGCTGGAAAGATAGTCCAATGGTTAAGTGTTCTTCCAGAGAACAGGGTTCAGTACCCTACTATTCACCTGTACAAATCTACAACTCTTTATAACTCCAGTCCCTGGAAATCTAAATTCCTCTTCTGGTTCCCACAAGTACTTGTATGTATGTCTACTCATACTATGTATATATGTATGTATGTATGTATGTATGTATGTATGTATGTATGTATGTCACGTCTGCATCCAGGCTCACATATCTACACATGGGTACAGAGTACCCTTTAAGCACAAATATCCAATAGTCTAGAAATCCTTTTCCCTGCTTCATGTAAGCATCTCCTTTCTTGGTTTCACGTTCTGTTAACAGTGACCTGGAGTCATGATCTAGCAACAACCAAAAGTGCACTGCATCGGGAACATTTCAGGGAAGACTCCGCGTCACATCACGGAAGCCACAGGTGTGGGCAATGTTCTATGCTTCGAGGCATGAGCTTAACCCCTAATACCTGTGTCAATTCAGTGTAACCCACAGGGACTAAGAATGTGCAAGGGTAATTAGGATTAGAAAATGAAATATACAAAAGCAAAAAATGGAAACGAGGCAAGGAACAGGAAAAGGGAGTTTACTGAGACAGAAGTCATTTTTTAAGTCTTAAATTTTAAAAATCTTTTAAAGGAACTGGTAAAGCCTGAAATGGAGAGTAGCTGCTATTGCTTCTGGGAATTGAAATGGCAAAGGAGCACTTGTCTTCTGCAGAGTCTGGACTGCAAGAAACCCAGCAAGGTGCCCAAAGAGCAAGAATACTAAGCAAGTAAAAGACAAAAGAGTCATTACATCCAGACTTAAAAATATCTCCAGAGGACATGAACCTCACACTAATTGGAGAGCCATTTCCTTGAGTTAGGCAGAAACATCTCCAGTGGTATTGCCATTTCATTTCTTTTTTTCTTTCTTTCTTTCTTCCTTCCCTCCTTACTTATTTCGAAAACAGATAGAGGGCAAATATTTAAGTGTGCCTGTTTCCCACGCATGTTAAAGATGAACTACCCTCTCCAGTGCTAGAAACAGGAATGACTCCAGGCACAGTTGGCATGGAAGTCCCTAAGCAGGAACTCTTTGATGGAGTACAGCATCTGGAAGACTTATCAAAAGATCTGATGATGCAGCTACAGGAAGAAGAATGAATCCTGCCAGCACCAAATCCTTGGGTATTCAGGTTACTGGCATCTTTTGGAAACTTAATTTTCCCTTACAGCTAGGATTTAAAGAAAAACTGGGAGAGTTATGAATTGTGTGTGCCTCTTAGGCCTAAAGGGATAATCAATCTTTTAACCACAAGATAAATAAGTCAAATGCCTCTCAAGTTTAATACTAATAAAGGCAATTTCTTCCATCCTTCATATCCCAGTAATTTAATCTTTCTTTTCTGGGACTCTGGATGCCCTCAGCAAAGAAAAGACCTTACATAACTGAAATATATTTGTCTCTCATAACAACAAAATTCAAAATTTTTTTCATCTATCTAATAAAGATAAAACACCACTGGGTGGAGGCTACGTTTGAGAATATGATTGTCCAGAGTATCAGTACATGACGGAGTCAAACCTGATGTAGGAACCAAATGTCCTACTCCACTGATCCAACTGTCTATTCCTGGTGGCAGACAGGTAATTAGACTACACTTTACCAAGAAGAGTTTAGTTAATCAGAGTCTCCATACTAGTTAGTCATCTTCTCTTGGGCCAACACTTGTGTGGACCAGGAGACAAGAGAAAAGTAATAAAGGCCTGGGACAATGTACATCAGAGTCTCAGAAGAGGAGAAAGCTCTGCTCCCTTTTCTGTGTTTTGTTTTCATTCATTTGTTTATTGTTTTTGTTTTTGTTTTTGTTTTTGTTTTTCAAGACAAAAATCTCACCCTGTAGCCCAGGCTGGCTCAGAGCTTGTGATCCTCATGGCCTCAAACTCCTGAGTGTTGGGATTTGAGGCCTGCACCACCATGTTAAAAAAAAAAAGAAAAAGTAACTTTCCTCTATAGCAAGGGCTTAAGGAAAAACCAAGGAGTTATGAATTGTGTGTCCTTCCTAGACCTAAGGGGAAATCAATCTTTAAACCTGTCAGCGTAAGTACCAACTCTATACAGAAAAAGGAAATAGTTTATTCCAAACCCAATATGAGCAACCATGACCTGAGGATCCATATTCAGTGTCCCACCCACCACAGCAGAGGTTACGATGGTGGGGGGGGGGAAGGAAGCCATAAATCAATGTGTTTACAAACTACTGCTGTGGGGCCTTCTGGTAGGCAGGCTGTTTCAACATGGGATTTCAGTGTGGTCTTTACACACTCTTAGCTTTGGGGTTGGTGAGTCTAAGTGTGTCAAACTTGCCAAACAATTTCAGGAGTTTCTCTCAAAGTCAATAATGCTAGAGAAGATAAATAAATGAATAGAAAGTGGCTGCTGAAAGAGGCTAGAGATAGCCCAAGATGACTTGGGTTCTTAATCTACACAATGAAAACATTCTCTTCAGCCAAAGTCAAGTGGTCTTCAGGATCATTGGCACAGTTGTATGGGACTACAGTTCACAAACTACAAGAGGAATGAATCAAGTGTCTGTTTACTACTTGGCCATTTATCACTATTATTTACTATTGTAAGCTGTGTCATCACAAACACAACAAGATCCTCTTAACCAGAATCAATAACTCTTGGAATCTTATAGCTTTACTGCCCTACGATTGAGCAGCCTGCTGCATAGCACATGAACTGCCCAGAAGAAAACAAGGTAGAGGTCAGAATGTCTGGTGCCCTTGGCAACTGTCTTTTCACAGTAACTGGTATTCCATTGGCAACTAAGAAATCTGCATTCTACATGTAAATAGCACCGGTCAGTGTGTCAAAATTGGGTCTCTGTATCAACAAGGCTTAAAGCTGGATGCTATACCCCATGGCAAATCATCAGGACAAAGCACTTAAGGCCCTCCCTGAGCCTGCTCTCTAAAATCCCAATCTTGGCAATCTTTCACCCAGCTACCAAGTTCACCAATCATGAGAGTTCTTCTTAGAGACACAGCTGGATGTCTTCTTCCCTAGATACATACCTTTCTCACCTGTGAGTCTTCAAACCCAGAAAAGTCAGTCACAAAATTAGTGGGTGGTTTTTGTTTTGTTTAAGTTCTTTTCTGGCCTACAACTACTATTGATGAACTCTGTAAAATACAAGAATGGGAAGTAGGTTTATCAATAAGCACAGGTGATATTTGTGATGTAGTACTATATGAGGTATGATGAGAAACTGCCCATGAAGAGCTACAAACGTAGTAAGTCTCCTAAGGAGTGAGATGCCCTAACCATGTCACTCAAAGAAGTTATTTAATCAACTAGCTCTCCGGACAAGACCTCTGGGGAGACGCTGAGGTCCCAGCTGACTCCACAGGTCATGGGATGAGAGTTGCAATCAAGGCAAAGAAGAGTCTGGTTCATAAGTTCTGAGAACGCACTCCCCTGAGACTGTAAATCTGAACTTTGGCAAGAGTGCCATGGAAGTTAAACCAGATGGTTGGGAGAAAGACAAACTTGAAGAATGCTGTATTTTAGACAGTAAAACAGCAACGTAGGGATGCTCTTTCCTCCACATTGTCATGATTCTGTATGTCTGAAAGCTCCGTAGGGGTGGATTTGGGTAAGTCTATAGAAAGACACACCAACCCAATTGTATACGTGGTCAGCCCTCCACTTCCATGGGTTTTCCAACAAACAATGAATCATAACTATTTTTTCATAACTGTGTTTTCCAACAAACAATGAATCATAACTATTTAGAAAAAAAAATATTCATCTTTTCTGCATGTGTAGGCAGGTGTTGTTGTTTGATTGTTGTCTTTCTCTCCCAAACAATAAAGTGTGGCATCCATTTAGGTAACATTTGCATTGCATTGTTACCATGTAGCGAAGGAATAAACAGGAGGAGATGCACTCAGCTGCCTGGGTATAAGAAACCTTGGCGCCCTGGAGAACATAGAGATACATACGCATTTGAGATGAAGACCTGAAAACTCTCCATCTGTTAAGCTCTGACTCTGTTAAGAATCAGGGCTCCTGGCAGGAGAAAGACACCACGATTTTGTAATAAGAGAGGCAGCTAAGAGAAATGCCTAAGCTCCTTGCCCGTATACTGTTTTCTTAGCTACCCAGAGTCCTCTAGCTCTAACAGAAAAGGAGTATCTATCTCTCTGTCCCTCTAGGCTGCAGCTGACCTGGGATGCCCCACCCCAAAGGTTCCGGAAAACCCCTTTTAAACCCTGCTTGCCAGCGGAGAACGTCCCTGTCTGCGAGCCAGAGCTGCACAAAAAGTTCTGGTCCTTCCAGCTGCGCGGGATTCCCAGGTTGAACTCTTCCCGGAAACTTTGCTTCACAGCTCCTCTTGCGAAATCAAGCGGGCCCTCCCTCCACTCTTTGGTTTAAAGGCGGGAGCCTGGAGTCAGCTCAGAGCACAGGCTGGCTACCTCGCTCCTGCAAGCCTAGAAGGCAGAGCCTACCGGCAGCTGCACCAGACCAACGCCCCTCCGGGCGCCTCTCCACAGGTGGGTCACTTTACTGGCTCTTTTGCCTTGTCACTTTCGCCAGGGGCTGAGGTCCCTTTTCTGTCAGCCCACCTCCAGCCCTTCTTTTCGGGACTCTACTTTCCACCCAGCTGATAGAGAGACATAGGCACACTCGCCCCCATAGCCTTCTCATAAAAATGTCACCCAAGGCTGCTTCGGGATCAGTTAAGTCATTCAGCCAATCATCGCCTTCCTGAGGTTGTTTATATTACTCATCAAGGTGCAGAAGACTCCCAAAGAAAAAGACCCAGCTGGATTCTTTCTCTGTCTAACTGGATTCCTACAAATCACAAGTACCCATGAGAAAGGAGCCTGAAAGAACTTAGGTGTGCAGTCCAGCAGTATAAGGCTAAATCTAAGGACTTCTTCTCACAGAGATGAAATTGGGCAGTTGGTCTTCCTTGATCTTAATTTAAATATCCTTAAGCAGCTTAGCGATTGCTTTTCTACAGGTATATTGTTTGTGATGTAGTTTAAAGGAAAGAACGCCTGTTTGGGCATTTGGGATTTTTTTTCCTTTATTATTTTTTTTTCTGCATGGCTCTTTAAAACATGAAAGCAAGTCGCCTGAACCACGGAGTCAGGGTGTTTAGAGTTCTGTTCTTCGTTCTAACTGTGGCCTCAGTTCCACAAATCTAACTTGAAAGCCTCTTGGTCCAAGAGGATCCACACGATGCTGCTCCACCAGAGTAAAAACAGCCTCATGACATGAGGTGCTACCGCTGTGAACGGCGTCAAAAGTCTTACTAATGCTCCAGGTATACCTGAGTAATTACTTTCCGTAATAACGCAAGCTTCGTTGTTACAAGGAAATTACTCAGCCGTTCTCACAGGAGCATCTAAAAGTTTCACCACATTTATCATTCAGAGAATACTCCAGGCTTTCAAACCATTCTTCAGCCTTGCTGTGTGAGAATGTCCAATTCTGTATAAATGGCAGCCATATAAATGTCACTCACATGAAAGGACCTTTTTTTTTTTTTCTGATCCAGTAGGTGTAATTTTATAAAATGGCACATTTATTTGAAGCAGTAACTTTTTTGAGATATGGCCTTTGCAAGGCCCCGAGTTTTTCAGAACACTGTGATTTAGCACGGTGTGAAATCCTACCAGCAAGCATTCTACCTGCATGGCAAACACCACCAGACCAGAAAACAGGATGGAGAACTTTCAAGTATCAACCTCAAGGCTGTAAAGTAAATGCTACATGTGTACATTAAATTGGGTCATCGCACTTTCTCCATTTGGCCACATTTATGGTTCTGCTAAAATTCACATAGCAACTGACGGTGCAGGAAGCAGCATACACCAGGCCAGACTTGGGCATGTTCTACAGACATCTGCCTTTCACAAGCTTACTAACTGCTGTTTAGAAAAAAAAAAAAAATAGATTTTCATCACCTTTTGTAAAAAAAGAAAAAACTAAAAACATTAAGCTCTGCAGTGTATTGCAAGCAACTTTAGAGAAATAGGTTTGTTATAGAACACAAATGGAGTGTCTAAGTCACTCCACAGTGCCATGTCTCTGAAGGACTACCCTTAAATTACCTGTGCCATCAATGCCAGTATTTAAATGGTATAGATTACGCTTTCAAAGAATACAGAGCTGATTGTGCCGTCACAAAAACACATGTCAGTTTTTTGTGGTCCTCACTATCTCATTCCCACCATAATAAACTTTAAGGACTGGAGAGATGGCTAGTAGGTAAGATACTTGCCCCAAAACCATGAGGATTCAAGTTCGAGCCCTCAGCACTCTCATAAAAACTGGTTCCCATGGCTTACAGTGCTGTAATCTCAGCACTGAGGTGGCTGGAGGAGAGGAAGGCTCCCTGGAGTTCACTGGCTGGCTAACTTTGTCAAATCCTGGAGCTGGTGAGCTCCAGGATTAATAAGACTCCCTGGATAGGAGGAAGGCTGGATGGGGAAGAAGGAGGATTAGATAGCAGGTGTGGGCGAGGGACAAGTAAAATTAATGAGGGAGGGGTGAATATATTTGGAATGCATTATGTATATGAATAAAAATGTTATAATGGAACTCATTATCCTGTATAATTAATGTGTGCTAATGAAAACACATGATGGGGAGCAATGCAGGAAGATAGCCAGCATTGACCTCTGCCCTCTACACACATGTTCACACACACACACAAATAGGTAGGTGTGCATTCACCTCATGCATACAATTAAATCTAGGTGTGTTTTATCAGCTGCTGTAAAAATCATTTTCTTAGAAGTCTTAAAAAGACTGACAAACTCCCAGTGAGAGGGAATCAAAGCCAACATAGTCACCCTTTAAAGCTGAGGGCTTGTTAGGGCACCCAACTGAGTTGCCATCCGAGGAGAGCACTTGTTAAGCACCTACAGCAAGCATATCTACACATAATTCCCACCACAAGAAGCAGGAACCGGCCGTACGTAGTTAATTTTTCCAGATGGGCCTTAGATCAGACTAGATAATAATAGAAATGAAATTTACAAAGACAAGACCTCTGATGTTACCTGTGTCTCTTTCACATCCAAAGCGAATGGAGCCTTAGTTAATTATAAAGGTTTCTTGAGCAGTTCTCCATGATATGTTAAACCCACTCAGATGGTTCTCCGTGACTTTTAGGTCATTTCCAAAATGGTTTTAATTAACACTTGTTCTTTTGTTAAGAAGAAAGAAGTGCCGCAAAGAATCAAACTGGGTAAATAACTAAAGGATAATGAATACTTAAAGCATTATTTGATAAGAAAATTACTTGGCCTATATAGAAATAAGTTTTCTCTCAAATTTGTTGAAAAATTAAAAATAAAGAATGCTTATGCTGATGGAAGATTGTCTTTGAGGAACATGGCCTTGCAAAAAAGAATGCCCTGGACTACTGAAAGAAATATTTCCACTGTAATTAAGCAGGCAGGACATTGACAACCTGGTCTAAATTCTAAGTTCCACACTGTGACCAGAGTTCACTCCACCATGTGCGGAGAGCTCTTTCCACAGCGTACTTTGACAGAAGTGTGTTTCTGAAAGGTAATTTTGAGAGATGTGTGGTTCTCTTAAATTTAAAGTACATCATCATTCCTTACATCAGAATAAAGTTCTCCTTTTTTCTTAAAAGCAAAGAAAATGTCTGGGAAGGGTAATTTTGAAAAGTTAAGAGTCGTAATTATGAATTAAAAGAAGACTAAGAAGTAACAATCCAATTATATAGCACATCTCTAAAGAAGAGTTACTGAGCAGGGCTGGAGACATGGTTCTGCAGTAAGGGCAGAAGCACGGCTGTCTTGTAGAAGGCCTGAGTTGAGTTCCCAGTAGCCATGTCAGGAGATTCACCACTATGTATAACTCCAGCTCCATGGTGATTCAATGCCTCTAGCATTCTTGGATACTTTTGCATGTGCACGTCCACGCACGCGCGCACGTGCGCGCGCGCGCACACACACACACACACACATACACACACACACACTTTAAAAAGTAAACATTTTTAAGTTGTTAGAACACAAACTAGATAGTCTCTTTGGTCTCAGCACCCAATATTAAGGAACATAAAATACATTAAGAAGGAAATTGTATCTTCTAGCACATTGTTAGTGGGCAAAGCTGTGGACTTAGGGAACAGAATGATAGTTAATGTTCAATAGGAAGCCAGTATCTTTTATCGACACATGCTCTTTTTACAATTTGGAAACACTGAACTCAGCTTTCAACCTAAGGAAAGTGGTAGCTGAGGTAACCCTGGCTGGCTTTAGTAACCGTTCTCCTCCTGTCTCCTAGCTCCCTGAGGATAGAGACTTTCTGATTCCTCACTTCATCCCTTTGCCTAACACCATGTCTGGCACAAAGAAGCTATTGCAAATGTCCTGGAAATATGAAATTTTACCACGTCACTCCTGATAACACTGATTTCTGTGTTGGAAAGGTGTTGCCCAAGGATGTACATAGTCAATGACAATGAATGATCTATTACTTTCAGTTAACATAGTCAAAGTCCAGATTTTAATCCCACCCTTTGGAGAGAAGTTTAAGTGTCCTTTTTTTACATAGGAATAGTCAAAATTATTATAACTGTTTTGTTAATAGAAAACAGTATTAAAGTGGTGTCTGCTTTACTTTCTTTTTAGTGACATTATGGTACATTAATGGACCACCACGAAGTGTGAAGCCCATGAATAGTTCAAAAAGAACCTGTTTATACTGTATTCTTACACACACACACACACACACACACAGAGAGAGAGAGAGAGAGAGAGAGAGAGAGAGAGAGAGAGAGCTATCTTTCTAGTTAACTCTTCTTCAGTATAGAAGTTCAAAAGTAGTTTGTTTATCATCTTCAATTCTGTGACATAGAAATAGGGAAAACTAGTTTAAGAAATGGGGGGAGGTTGAAACAGAAACCATGTAGGAAATGTTGAGATGTTGAGGGAAAATGTTGAGGCAGTTCATCAGTTAGCTCCTTGCAGTTAACAATGATGTGCCATTTGTACATTTTTTCTAGACTGATATCCTAAACTCCCCCCTTGTCATATTTCTGAGTCATGTCTGAGAAACTGGAAGATAGTTCTGGTGGAATGAGTCCACAAAGACTCCCTTTGGGAAGCAAGAGTCCAAGGGTATTGGGTTTATAGTCTAAATTGTGTTGGTCCAATGTGTGAGGGAGGCAAGAGTATGCAGCTGTTATTGCCCTTCTGGAAGTCATGTGGATGGTTTTCTAAATTAACCTGGGAGCCTTTGGGGAAGGGATGCCCCTGAGGAAAGATTTAGACATAAAATACAATCAGGATAAGAAAACTGGTTCCATCTATCCACCGAGTTGCTTTGCTACCTCTGTGGGTACAGGACATACTTGGGAGAAAACAAGATGAGAGGTAGGGACGGAGCTGGTACTATGATACCTGGCTCTCTAAGGAAAGCCAGTCCTAATCTGCAGCCTCTGGTGATTTCGGCGATGCGAAAACTACCCGTGTCTGATTTCAAGCATCTACCCAGCAAGCCAGCTCCAGCCACTAGAGGGAGCCCAGAGTAAAATCCTAGTATTAAAGGGGAAAAACTGTTTTCTCAAAGCATTTATCAACTAGCACTGCTTAGAAACTGTGTATCATAGCATAATAGAAGAATGGGAGTGGATGGTCTGTATCCTTCTGGTGCTTCTTTTAGAGAAACTGGGCCCCATCTCTTAGAGAGCCAGTTTTACAAATGGAGGCAAATGTTAGCCCAAAGATGAAAGACTAAGCAATCCCCAGAAAATTCTAAAAATGGCAAGATATTTTAAAACAGAATGGAAGGGCCTGTGAGAAGGGTTTCTGAGGAGACAGGGAGACCAGATACACAGAAAAAATTTCTGTCTCCTGACTGGTTTAGCAGTTATCAATATCTAGATAACAATTCCCAGTGATATGAATGACTATTCATTTGATTTGGACAAGGTTGCTTGAAAATTAAAAATTGTTAAATCACTTCCTAAGCATCTCTGACAACCCCCCCAAAAAAAGCCAAACCCACCAACTGAGGCTAAATGTTTGGTGAGTTGTTGGAGATGCCAAATTAACCAGATGTTCATAGAATGCATATTAGTCAGACACCCTGCACTTAGCCAGCAAGAGAGAACAAATTCTCTGCGGGTGGTGACCTCTGGTCACCTGCTCCTGCTCCTGCTCCTGTTGCCACATCATTGATGAACTACAGATTTGCAAGTAGGTCCAGATTGAAAGTCGCAGTAGTTGTCGAGGTAAATTAACCAAGGCATGACTGAATCTCTAGCCATGTACCCCAGGCCTCAAGTAAAGGATCTGACTGATAAGACCGGGTAGCAGACACTGAACCTACCTGGCCAAGAAATCACAAAACTGCCCTAACTTACCCTGACAGATAATGCTGAGCTACCACTGGGACACCATGCACCCACGGAGTGCCCAAATGAACTACAGTACTAACAAAGAACTTACTCAAAATAATTTTCTCCACACTGGAATTAAGATATGTAACAGGCATTCATTCATTCCTAGGTTGCATCCATCTCTGAAAGGGAGGGAGGATTCTGTCTCCTGACAGGGTCACTGGAGTTCAGCTACCAACGCAGCTCATTCCCGCATGGACATTAGCAGTTCATGTTAAAGTATATAAACCACACAATATTAAGGCGAAGGTTGTCTCTAGTTACATTCTTGTGACTTAACCAATTTGTACTCTAAGTTTTGTGTGTCATTCTGTTGGTTAGTAGGAGATTAGTTATCAACTAGGCTTCCCTGAGATAAACAGCATTTCTCACAAAGTAATGCTGTAATCTATTTTTCAGCCACTAACTCGCAGTTGCATAAATCTATGTTTCAGCCACTAACTCGCAGTTGCATAAACGAGCGATAGGCATCAACTTCTGATGAACTCTGTGGCACACACCTGTTAGCACCCAGGACTTCAGCACAGGAGAGTCCTAAATTTAAGGCCAACCTTGGCTACATAGCAAGTCCTAAGCCAGCCCGGGCAATAGGGCAAAACAACACAATGTCTGTAAATGTATGCTATTAGTAATTTTAGTTGCCAGAACTTTTTTTTGTAAATTACAAAATGGTGATTTATCCTATGTGTGTTTGCTATGAGTTTTACTTCAACTGACGTATTAGTAAGAGAGTGGGCAACCCCATGTATCTGTGAGAAGTATGCACATATCAGATGAGGATGTAGCTCAGGTGGTAGAGTGTTTGTACAGCATGCACAAAGCCATGGGCTTGAATCCTAGCCTACTCTGGTAACCCCAAATACTCAGAAGGTAGAGCAGGGGATCAAAAGTTCAAGGCTACCCTCTGCCTGAACTATATGAGATTCTGTCTCCCCAACACAAATAAAGCTTTGTATATTAGATGCAGGGTCTGAAAATTAGTTTTTCATGAGCTCTAAATTTCTGTGAGGTCCCCCGTTTCTTCAGAGTATTTTTTTTTTTACTGTTAAATAAGTACAAGCTTTGTGTGATGACCATTGGTATTTTCATTCTGTTCTATGTCATAATCATTTACTGAAGCTTTACGATCAATATTCAGTTAAAGATGGATGTTGATAACAGACCTGGAGTTTCCTTTCAGAGAATCTCTCATGTTCTTCAGTCATCTCTCAATCACAGAGATCTACAAACACATAAAAGCATCTAGCAGTCTTCTATTTCATATACCCAGCAGAGAAATTGGCTAGGAAATGCCAAATCTTACTTCCCAGTTAAGGTAGTTACATGTACTCTTGCCTTTTGAGTCAGGGTCTTCCTGTGTAACCCTGGCTGGCCTGGTACTCCTCTAGAGCCTAGGTTGGCCCGACATTCAAAACTGTTCTCCTACATCGCCACCCTCGTGCCAGGACTAATTAAACTATTTTCGTGATGATTTTGTAAAGATAGCCCTTAATACCACAACAGATAACATATACACACTTACTTTCGCCCCTCTGACTACATGGGATCAGCTTGATAAAAGACATCAGATAAAATGCACCATCCCCGTCAAACCTGAATTTCATAGTTTTAGTGTGAATGAACTTCGGGCTTTGCAAAGGCTGAAGTTGCTCTAAAAATTACTCATTAGCTGAAACTCAAATTTAATTGGTACCATGTGTTTTTACTTATTAAATTTGGCAATCCTCATTGACATGCATCTCCTTGAAGAGACGCATGTTGACCAGCACTCAAAAATCTTACTGTTCCTCTCTCAGGGCAATTTTATTCTGTAACCCTATTCTGTATTGTTTGGAGCACGTTCCACTGTCTAACCCAGCCTATTTATTATTAAATGTACATTGTTCAGTTTTCTATAATAATACACAGACAGGTTTTGAAGCATACAGATTCAGAGTTTTGACTTTCTTCTTCCAGGGAATCAAAGCACTCTATAAGACGTCTCTCTTCTTTGCCTCTTCATCCTCAATGGGCCTGTGGGCTGGTGGTGTGTGTATGCATGTGTGTTCAGGGTGGACAGTTTCTGAAGAATTCAGATGTTTGAAGCATCATTTGAGAATCCTACACTGAATTCTCAAATGGAGAAAAAGGCAGCATGACTCGAAAGGCTGTTTCAAGTAAATGACTAACCGGCTACGGTGCTTTCCTGCGTGTTGCTGTTAAAGAACTCCGTGGGAGACTTGGGTGGTTTTCTCAGGTTGGGTAGCAGCTCTCTGTAATATTTCCTTGACAGAATGACAGAGAAAAGCTATGTGCAGTCTGAGGCCGAGTCTTGAGTCTGACATTCTTGGACTCTGTCCCTTGTGAGGTGTGCACACTCGGGCCTCATTCAGCCTTTGGATTTCCTCCTAAAGAGAGGAATTCTAGTCTTCAGTCAAGACTCCAGGGAAAACTCGCGACGAAGGTGAAATATATCAAGAGTCATTCAGTTTTTGTGCAAGCTCTCAACCTGATTTGAATGTGCCACTGGGCCAGAGACATTCTACTTCATAGGATAACACTTTACAGAAGTGTGTGTTTTTCCACAATCCTTAATGATCCCAAGAAATCTTTCATGACTGAAGTCAGGAAAATGTGATGCCTGTCTGTGCTCCAGAGGCAACATCTCCTCCTCACTCCACCAAGATCTCTCTGGGTGGGTCCTCTCTGCCCACCTATGAGCAGTCCCATGACGCTACATTCTGAAACGGAAAGTTCTGTGTTGTGTCAACAGTAATTTTCTCTTTAGATTTGCTTTGATCACCTCCAAACTTTCTCATATGAAATTTATTTTTGTATTTTTACTTTGCATAAAGACATAAAATTGGGTTAGTTAATAAGTAAGCTGACTCTAGCTGTGTATAAAAACTGACAATTTTGAGTTCTTGTTCAAATGAAGTCTATGCTCTAATCCATCATATAACTTGAAACTTTTTTCTATTCATTAGCTATCTACATGCTACTATTGCATGAGTTAGTGTGTGTTTGCATGTGTGTGTGTGTGTGTGTGTGTGTGNGNGAGAGAGAGAGAGAGAGAGAGAGAGAGAGAGAGAGAGAGAAAGAGAGAGAGAAGGACCATGTACAAACACAGATACATGTGTGTGGAGACTACATATTAATAGAGAGGGTAGTTAAATATGAGACATCAGCCTTGGGATTTTATAAGACAAGCTCTCACCATTTCCTAGCCTTCACCAATTAGGCTCGATCTAGAGATATTCCTATTTCCACCTCCCTTCCCTGGGATTACAAGCATCCACTACACCTGGCTTTTAACATGACTGCTAGGTCCTCAGGATGACATCGAGCAAGTACTTTTTCAACTGAATTGTCATCATTTTGGGAGCCCAATGACTTAATATGTTTAACACAGCTCGTGCATTTAATCTCCTAAAATTTTTTATTAATCTGTGTTATGAATTTTAAATTTTTAAAACATTGATTTTTTTTAAGTATATAAACTCAAAAGAAAATTTTGTGAATATGCAAGATTATTCTATAAATTCAATGGAGAAAGGAGACTAGCTATAATAGTTTTTTAAAGAATACATTAGATAGAATGACTATCAATTTTTTAGACATATGTGTGTATGTCTAAACATTACATATACACATATATACATACATGCTTATAGCTATCAGTATTATATGGAATAGACAAAAATCATATCCATAGATTAGTGGGGAAGAATAGAGACCCCAGAAAATGACCCACACATACATGGATTATTGATTTTTAACAAAGATGCAAAAGCAATTAATAAAACAGGGTATTATTTCAACAAATGAAGGATAAATGCTTAGTTAATTTATATAGGCCACACATACACACACACACTTAAGCCTTAAACTTTGTAAAACTGAGCTAAAAAATAGATCATAGTTAATTTTTACACTTTCAGAAAAATATCTAGAACCCAGGGCTTCATGAAGAGTTTTTAGATATCAAAAGAATAATCTATAAAATAAAATAAAATAATCAATAAATTAATGTCATGAAATTTTAGAATTCTTTTTCTACAAAGACCATGTAAGACATGAAAAAAAACAGGCTAGGAGAACATATTTATAAATCACATATCTAACAAGAGTCTTATATTTAATGTGTCTATCCATATATGTGAAATATAGTTTTTAAAAATGGGCAAAAAACAGGGTGTGGTAGCTCATATCCATAATCCCAGAATTTGGGAGGGTCAGGAAGAATGATTGTGCAAGTCTGAGACTACCCTGGACTATAAAGCAGTCTAGACCAGCCTGGGCTAGAGTAAAACTTTGTCTTTGGGAATGAAGGGACAGTGGGAGAAAGATAGGAAGGGAAGTGGGGAGGGAGAGGAAGGGGGAGGGAGAGGGAGGGACAGGAAGGAGGGAGGGAAAGGAAGGAGGGAGGGAGAGGAAGGAGGGAAGGAGGGGAGGGAGCGAGGAAGAGGAAAGGGCAGGGAGAGGAAGGGGAAGGGGAGGGAGAGGAAGGGGAGCGAGAGGAAGGGGGAGGGGGAGAGATAGAGAATGGGCAAAAGACATGAAACAATGTCTCACCAAGGATGATAAGCAAATGCATAACAAGTAAGTGCATAACAAGATGTTCAGTGTCATTAGCCATTAAGGACGTGCTAATTAAAACCACACTGAAATAACAAAATAAAATAATAAATAAAAAATACTGGAACTCATAAACTACTAAGTAGGAATGTAGAACAGTGTGGTCACTGGAAAGTAGTCAAGAAGCTCAATATGAAACTGAGCAGGAACTTGCCATATGACCCAGTAATTTCACTGGAGCCTTTGTCCCAAACAAATGGAAACTTATTGTCATGCCAAACATTGTACATGAATACTTACTGCAGTGGGCCAAGTTAGAGACAACTAAAAGGCTCTGCGTTAGATGAAGATAGCTCTAAAACAGGGGGTGTAACTAAGTGGTATATTACATGCTTGGCATGTGCAAGCTTTGGATTTGGTCTCCAGAAACAATTTTTTTTAAGTGAAACTGAAATAATGTGGGAATACTGATAAACAAAACAACTTGGATGACCCTCAGGGACATTGTGCTGAGTGAAAAACAAACAAGGGGAAAAATAGAGGGCTATTAGCTTGTTTCTATACCATGTGATGTCATTTCTGGAACATTGTCAGAAATACAAAACTGTAGACAGCCGGTTAAAATGAACTTTAAATCAGAACCCACTCTGGAGAGAGGCGGGTGTGGCTAAGACGAGAAGTAGCAGAGATGCCCAGTGCTGGAATGGTCTGTATCTCTTTCCCATTTGCTCACATAACTCTCATGCTCGTGGGAGGCATCAGTGGGAGCATCTCTAAAGACTGCTTGCCTCTGTTCCTGATGCCTGGGGTGGAGTGCGCAGACAGAAGAGCGTGATGGACGTGATGGACCTGATGGACGTGATGGACCTGATGGACCTGATGGACCTGATGGACGTGATGGACGTGATGGACATGACGGACGAGATTCTTCTTCACCTCAATGACAGCTGAGTCTGTTACCATCAAAGTAACCTTTGTCACTCTGCAGCCTGTGTAAACATTCCTGTGGAATCACTTCACCTTCTGTGGAAGGTGTTTCCATAAGAAGAAAACCATTCTGGAGGTGCTTCAAGCTAGGAAATTCCTGTTCTTTCCAGTTACCCAGCTCAAGGTGTGTAGTGCCCACACCAAGAGAAAGTGCACACAGTTGTTGTAACTCTTTAACCCGTTTTACCTTCAGTAAATACTCTTTACATGTGCTGCCTTTCTTATGATTTCCTGTTTTCCTGTATTTTATAATCTAACAGTAGGCTAGAAAATTTTGAAAAGTCTGAGCAAGAAACCTTCCCACCTTCATGAACCCACGTTTCCATGTAGCTATTTTGAGGTACAAATATGTCTGGCATGGGTGTGGTAACCCTCTTTGTGTAGCGCCTATTGTAAAACACTCCCTACACATACATTCCATTTCTGTGAACATCTATAATTACAATATTTTTTCCAGAAGCTCAGGACCAAATCTCCAACGAATTGCTAAATTTCTTCCACATTATTTGTTTTTATCATTATTCTGGGTAATCTTACAAGCAGAGGACTATGTGCCAAAGATTTATTAGAGACCTCATTCTGGGGAGCGGAAGAGAAGGGCAGAGGGCATGGCCAGGGAACATGGAAAGACAGTGCAAGAAGTTAACCATGGTCACAGATAATGAGTGCTCTGGTCCATTGGGGCCTTGTGAGGAACCTTAGGAAATATGTCAGATTGAGCGCCAGAAGACAAAGGTACCACAAAAGAAAGACAGAGTTCACAGCGGCCTGCCCCCTGTTGGTTTGTGGTGCCCCCATGGACCCTGTATGCCTGAATGCTAAGCAGACATGGGTCTTAGAGAAGCCCCATAACAAGAAGCAAGAGGTACAGATGGAAGACCCAAATCCGCGTTTCTACTGGGCAGTGTTTGCTGAGTAGAGCTAAGTTCCTGCCTGGAGTCTAAAAATAGAACCAGGAAAATTTAAAGTAAGTCTCAAGCTGTGGCCATAAAGTGTAACCTTAGCGTGTCTACCCTGGTCATCAGGAAGTGCCTGGGGAATAAGTAAGCTGCATTTTCTTTTATTGGGCCAGTCAGTAATATTTTATTATCCCCTTACCAGTTTTTACATCTGCAGTTTACTCAGTGACATCTCTGCAGTTTGGGAAGTGAAAACAAATTTTAAGGGTTGCCAAGGTAGATCTTAAGATGATAATAAATTAAAATATGAAAAAATGCAAATAAGAGAAACTCATACTTCACCCATTTCTACATAAGTGTTTTGATATGTTTGTATGGTCTATAGCCATTTCATAAAAGAAGTTATTTACAAAAAATAGTAAGTGGAGAAATTAGGCACATTCTAATCTCTGGTTCAGATTTTTTTAATGTACTTAAAATAATCACAGTTATGTTGGCATGATTACTGCTCAAGTTATATGCTTTATATAGATATTAAGTAATTAGTGGGTTAAAGTCCTTAGATTAAAAAATAGATTAAATAACCTATTAATGATAAACTTGCATTCATTCCTCAAGAACTGTTTCAAGATACATAAATTAAGCTTCAATATCTCATAAGCAGATACTATCTTTCATCTTAAACAAGAATTAGTTTGAATAAGCTACCAAAGGCCATATTGCAAGTAAATCTGTGCAGAAGTGGTCTGAGGAGATTGCTCAGTCAGTAATGTGCTTGTCTTACAAGCACAAGGACCTGAATTGGATTCTCAGTCCCATGTAAAAGTTCTAAGCACAGAGGGTTTTTATAATCTCAGAGCTCGAGAACAAGATATAAATGGGTCCCTGGGTTCACTGGCTAGCTAACCTAGCCTTGCTTCGGGCCCATAGGAGACCCTGTCTCAAAGGAGATAGAGAGCTTTCATGAGTATGACACCCGAAGTTGTTCCTGGTCTACACACACACACACACACACACACACAAACACACACACACACACACACACACACACATTGTAGTAATTTCCAGCCCCAATAAGCCCATATAAAACCACACAATCCATTTTTTAATATTTATAAGCTAGATTTTTACAAGACTTTAGAGAAAGTTATGTATCAATTTCATAGTGGTCAAATGGCCCAAACGACCTGGAATTGCTACACTTATAACAATCAGTGAGAATTTTGCTACAAAGAATTTAGTCTCTTGTTGCTGGTGAATTTACCAGTTCTATAATTTCTGTACATAGTAATCTAGTATGAGGAACAAAGCATTAGAATAAAGTAGTAGGGGTCAAATGAGGCGAGGAACAGTCAGTCTTTTACATACAAAGCAGGTGTACGGAACGGAATGGTAAGCGTGTCAGGTGACAGCCTGGAGATTTTCTCTATGAAAATAGTTGCTAATTGGTGCAGTAGTGGTACATATCATTAATCCAGGCACTCAAGAGGCAGAGGCAAGTAGATCTCTGTGAGTTTGAGGCCAGTCTGATCTGCCAAGTGAGTTCTAACACAGCCTGGGCTACACAGAGAAAGCCTGTCTTGAACGCATCAATATACACAGATATACACAGATATAGTTGTATATAATGTTGCACATGTGTGTGTTAACTGATTAGCAGCTAGTCAAATTTGCTAAATACTAATTTGCCTCATAGATGATAAGAACTTTTGAAAGGACAGCCGTGTTTGCCTATGAAGACCCATCTTCAACCCCAGATAATTTCCCACATGTGTTCATGCCCTTCCTGACTGATATCTGCTGAGGGCATCTCCAGATAGTTCGTAAGGTGATTCAGTTGTGTTGGTTAGTCACAGATTCTGGGGTGGTACAGGAAGGTCCTGTATTTCTTGTCTCTCTCACGGTGTGTCCTGCCTGAGTGCAGAGGCCTGCACGGTCTCTGTGTCCTGCAATCGCACAACCTCAGTCAGCAGCAGCTAAGATGACAGGGTTTTGTTGTGAGCTGAACACAAAAGGAAATGTCCAAAGCTCCCTTTTTTAAAAGGTGCGGTTTTGTGTGTGTGTGTGTGTGTGTGTGTGTCCCTTTTTTAAAAGGTGCGGTTTTGTGTGTGTGTGTGTGTGTGTGTGTGTGTGTTTCATGATTGACATGAAAGCTACTGTGTGAAGGCCAACACCGTTAGAGTTGGTGTGGGAACTACACATGTGACTCGCTGATTTTACTGTCAGCCCGCTTGAATGAGAGAAGTCATGTCTTTGGCAACATCCTCTCCTGCCACTTCTCTCTCCCCTGCATGTCGGCCCGTCCTCTTGACTGCACCCCGTGCTTGAAACACGGAGAGGACCCTGCTCCTTCAGCCACTCCCATCCCATCCTGCTCATGCTTAACAAATATTTGCCAACTGTCTAGCCCTTGGTAGACAGTGCGTTTCTCAGCATGGAAAAATAAATCATTGAAAATCCCGCCCCCACCCAAAAGGAAAAAAAAAAAAGCCTCTATATTAGCTGACGGATTCAAGTAGAACTTGAGAAAATGTAGCCTGAAAGAAGACATATTATCCCCCACAAGACGAGAGAGTGAGATAGATTACTGTGTGAACTTGTACAAAATACCCGCTTCCGAATACCAATTGTGATTGGATTCCCAGGCAAGAAGTCCAGTTGTTTTTGTAAGCATGGCACCTTTTCCTCTGAATGTCTTGGGGTATCTCCGTTACAGGCTAATGATCCCTACGTCCTTTTGAATGTCTACACCTCTAAATTCGTTCGTTTGCTTTTCAGTGATGGAGAAAGCACGTGCAGATGAGTTTCCTCTGACTACTGATTCCTCCGAAAAGCAAGGGGTTGTCTGCATTTTCGGAACAGGGGATTTCGGGAAGTCACTGGGATTGAAAATGCTTCAGTGTGGCTATTCTATCGTTTTTGGAAGTCGAAACCCCCAGGTATCCAGCCTTCTGCCCAGGGGGGCAGAGGTCCTGAGCTATACGGAAGCAGCATCCAAGTCTGACGTCATAATCCTGGCCATGCACAGAGAGCACTACGATTTCCTCACAGAGCTAGTTGATTCTCTCAAAGGAAAAGTATTGGTAGACGTCAGTAACAACCGCAAAATCAATCAGTATCCAGAATCAAATGCGGAATACCTTGCTCAGCTGGTGCCAGGAGCCCACGTGGTCAAAGCATTTAACACCATCTCAGCCTGGGCTCTCCAGTCAGGAACACTAGATGCAAGTCGGCAGGTAAGATTGCACGAACTTGAATTCAGTCGTTTAAAGGTGAATGTTTTAATACGTCCATACCTGAATACGACTCTTTAAAAAAAAAAAAATCCCTATTAAATATTTCATTTTTCTAATTGTGCTAAGGACAATTTTCTTGGGTTTCATTGAGAAGTGTAGTCTATTGTGGTTCGTGTGTATTAGTAGTTTGATGGGACCAAATCATGTCTAAATCTGGAATTCTCTTGCCAGACTGAGAAACTAACCATTTGTTGACTGTTTTCACTTATGTGAAACTGGACCCATTTGTGCCCCGAGTTTAGCCACAGTCATATATGATGTGGTGCTCACATTCAAGAGAAAGATGAGATTACTCATCCTGCAGAGAACCTCAGCTTATAGCATTATGTGCATAACATTACCCTCAACCAAAAAGCTTGGTCTTCCACTGTCTGAAACACACGTGCCAGTTCAAAGCATCATCTTGCTAGATAAAATTCTTTATCTCTGTTTCAAAAATAGTTTACTGTTGTATGGTTTATGTGGTACCTATATAAAGATTAATGGTAATTATTAAATAAAGGAAATAGCAAATATGGAAATCATTATTTCAACTCAGGTGTTTGTCTGTGGAAATGACAGCAAGGCCAAACACAGAGTGATGGACATTGCTCGTACTCTTGGGCTCACCCCACTGGACCAAGGATCTCTCATGGCAGCCAGTGAAATCGAAAACTACCCTCTGCAACTATTTCCAATGTGGAGGTTCCCTTTCTACCTGTCCTCTGTGCTGTGCGCCTTCTTCTTCATGTACTGTGCAATACGAGAAGTGATATACCCCTACGTGAATGAGAAGACGGATGCTACGTTCCGCCTGGCCATTTCCATCCCGAATCGTGTCTTTCCTATAACAGCACTTACCCTGCTTGCCTTGGTGTACCTCCCTGGTATTCTCGCCGCCATTCTGCAGCTCTATCGAGGCACAAAGTACAGCCGATTCCCAAACTGGCTTGACCATTGGATGCTTTGCAGAAAGCAACTGGGCTTGGTAGCCCTGGGATTTGCCTTCCTTCACGTTGTCTACACACTTGTCATTCCTATCCGTTACTATGTTCGATGGAGGCTGAGAAATACAACCATTACTCAGGTAAATTTCTTCTTCTCTGTATTTCTCAGCTCTTTAAATCAAAGCACCGTCTTGCTCTCCCACAATCCATTTCACAACTGCAGAACATTGTTCCCCAAAGTTGGTCTTTTGTTCTGTTTTGTGTTTTAAACAGTTTATGATATAGGCCTAGCTGACCTCAAACTCATGACTTTCCTGCCTTGATCTTCCAAATTCTGGGATTAGAAGCATGAACTTTCATACCCACTCAGCATCTTTTATTTTTTAATTATCAATAATCAGAAACCCTATCCTGGGGCTTGCAAAATTAATCCAATTATGATCACATAGAACGACTGAAAATAAAAAGTAGAGTCCAGACTCATGTGACTATAGATTTATAATCCTGGGCTCACAGAGACACTGACCAACTGACAGACTTGAGTCACCAGACACACACCCTTCCTTATGTCTCAAGCTTCTGATTTTGAAGTCTAAATTACTGGCCACAAAGTATGGAGTCTGACCAAACATGTACTACAACACTATAAACAAATTCATAAAAGGGTGTTTATAAATCCGTTAATGTTTGACTGGTGAGAGATTGTCCTCAGTATATGGAAAACCAAATGATTCTGAATAAATATCAAATATTATCTAATGAATAAATACTCAAAGATGAAATCAGTACAAGTAGTCTTTCAGATTTACAGCAGAGATGCTACAAGTCTAGTCTGGTTTAGAAATGAATCGTCTCGACATATCTTGCAACACTCTCAAAAGCTATTAGTCAATAACTTCAATAACTTGCCGGTACTATGTCCACAAGTACCCTCACACATTCCCCAACAAAAGTTTCTTGTGTAAGGATCACACTACATGACCTGATTCCTCTCACACTGTGATATGAAAGATTTAATGCTGTGCTATGACATAATCATCATGAAAGACCCAAACTTGTGTGTGTGTGTATGTGTGTGTGTGTGTGTGTGTGTGTGTGTGTGTGTGTAAGAGAGGAAGAGAGACACAGAGAGAGTAAACATAATTAAAAAAGAAATTTTGATGTGACTGTTTAATAACACTGTTTTTGTTTGAGAAACAGAAAGCCATGAGCTGAAGAAGATTATCACAAATATTGACTTGTTTTAGATATATAAGATGAATTAAAACTCCCTATGGGACTCCTAGAATTATAACAAAATTGCAGAAGAATCAATTACCTTTTCTGCTCAAAACATTCAAAAGTATTTTCCAAAGCTGTCCCTAAGTGGTTAATAAGAAATGACACACAATTTGCTTTGTGCAAGTAACACAATGAGAGAGGTGTGTTTCAGTCCCCCTTGAAAGAGTAAAGTAGATGGGACATCCATTGTAATTGTTTCTAATTTTTCATAGGCCCTAACTAATAAAGACAGCCCATTTATTACTTCTTATGCCTGGATTAATGATTCCTACTTGGCGCTGGGAATCCTGGGATTTTTTCTGTTCCTTCTCTTGGGAATCACTTCCTTGCCATCAGTAAGCAACATGGTCAACTGGAGAGAGTTCCGGTTTATCCAGGTAAGTGCATCAAGTTTAAACGTCTTGGTATTTCAAAAGGAATATAGCTTTTTACAAATGTTCCAGTTTTACTCTCATACCATGCCTAAGTTCTCCATTTGGATCCCTTACTTCCCTAGTCATATCATTAGCAGTTCACTCAGAAAAATGAACTCAGGCACTGACAGGCAGACTCGATAAGGGTATGACTTCCTGCTTGGGACAGCTTGCCGAGACACCTGAGTATCCCCAGAGCCACCATTGAGACTACAGAGTGAAGAGCACCAAGAAGCTATTAACTATGTGTGGAGTCACCAGGTAGAGAGGTGAAAAGGACCCAAAGACAAAATTCAGACTTACAATCTGGATGTATTGATAAGAAAAGGGAGTTTTACCATAAAGCTTAAAACTTCAATGAAAATTTGATAAGTATCATCACCCTAGACTTATTCCTGGCCTGTGTGAGAGAAATTCAATTTGTCCATGTATCAACCACCAGACACCTCATTAAAGGTAGTACCTATTCCAGGAGCCCAGTGGTCCTCACAGTATCTATCACATGCAGAGGCGCAGCAAAAGCATCACCCAGGGAACTTGTTAGGCCACAAAGCTCCAGGCCCCACCCAACTCAGGCAAAGAGAGGCTCTGAAGATGGAGCCCAGAAATTTGTCTTAACAAGCCCTCCAGATAATTTCCATACATGTTCCCTGTGCAACAGTATAATAAAACAGACCATTAGTAATTGAAATTAGATTTGGTTACCAAATCCAGCTGTTTCCCTGAGAGGCCAAATGTAGACAAATTCAAGGAATTAAGACAGAAAGGATAACTGAGCTTCAGAATTCAGGGCCTCCACAAGCACAGCTCAACAATACTGTGATGGAAATGGGCTAGCCTCTGGCCTTGAACCAGTAACAGAAGAGGATGCAGAACTTGTAGACGGTCATTCGGTTCTGAACTCCTGATAAGATGACCCGTAAAAGAGTTTCCTCTGTGAACGAACAGAAATGGTACATTCATGTCTCCTAACTTAAAAGACGACTCCTAGGACGTTTTTCTTTGTCAAGCCAGGTTAATATAAAGCTTACATGTCATCAATAAACAAGTTTTTTATATCTTTAATGAAATGTTTATCGTCCTGAAGAAAGATTATATAGTTTTTTCTAAACCTAGCAGTATTCTAAATATTATAACAGCTTCATGAATTTGTGGTTGTGGACAAGTAAGTTTCATTGGCATGCAATATTTCACTGTAAGTTGTGAATGATGCTGACTTCTATTTTCATTTGTTTATTTGTTGATAGTCCAAACTGGGTTATCTGACCCTGGTCTTGTGCACAGCCCACACTTTGGTGTATGGTGGAAAGAGATTCCTCAGCCCTTCGATTCTAAGGTGGGGCCTTCCTTCGGCCTATATTTTGGCACTCATCATCCCCTGCGCAGTGCTGGTGATGAAGTTCATCCTCATCATGCCATGCATAGACAGGACCCTCATGCGCATCCGCCAGGGCTGGGAAAGAAACTCGAAATATGCACAATCAGCACTGAACGGAAAATCGGATATTTAAGCTACAGTTGAATTTGCCGGGATTTGTGTATTATTGTAGGAAATGTTTAGAGCATAATGTGTCCAGTTATAAGACAGAGTTTTCTCTTGTCATGGTCCTAACTTTATCATCACAGTAGGAAGTGTTGCCTCACTTTGAAAGACCAGAATAGCAAGGGAGCCCTCACTGCCTCAGTCACATGATGACTCATTGTGGGCCTCCCTCACTTCCTTTCCCAGAAACCCCCGGGATGCCACTGTGATTAGATTTACAGTTTCGCATAGCGAAGTTATGGGCAACTTGAATGATGCAATGTTTTGCCGAGTTCTGGAAGAGTGTGTGCAACTTCCTTCCCTAACTCAAGGGCTGATGTAAGTGAAAAAGCAACACTCGTCATACAAAAGGTTTTGCTTGGCATGCCTAGAGAAAAGGCCCAAGTGAAGTAGACAGAAAGAGGGTTTGTTTGTTTCCTGGAAGGAGTGGTGATCATAACTATTGTCATACTAATGTGGGGTTATTTGGGGTTTGGCTGGAGCACGGAGCTCAAACCTAAGGCCTTATGCGTGTTAGGTAAAGGCTATGTTACTGAGCCACACACAACCCCGCCCTGCCTTAGTGAGTATGTAGTCATATGTACCCCTTGATTTTTTTGCTTTTACCAATATGGATACTTACTATGGGGAAATATTTTATACTGCAACAAAATTGGGTTGAAGTAGCTGTTCCATGGATATATGGAAAGCTACGTAATTGTCCCAAGAGTCTTCCTCCACAAGGGACAGCTTGAGGGGACATGGGGTAAGAGTTGAGCAGCGATCCTAAGTTGAGGGAAGATGGGGAAAGAGTGGACGATCCCTTGTGTTTTTCAAGTGCCGCAGGCAGACACAGGCTGATAATAGCCTTGTACAAAAATGTCAGATAAGACAGAATTTTAGCTAGTAAGCTATGCAAATACTAACTCAGTTTCACTATGCTGTTTGGGATCATTTAAGGGTTGTGGAGTGCTTTCTACATTATACATTTCTGATACTGTTCAGTATTAAGCATCTGTGAAATTAACTTTTAGCACAAACATGTAGCTTCCATAATCTGTCTTTGTTATCATTGTAAGTGGTGCAGTTAAAAGGAATCATCTAAACTCATCGGAGCGAAGAAAGGTTAGCTGAGAGAATTGTGGAATGCTAGGAAGAGACGATCAGCAGTGGGTCGTGGGTCGGATGCAGCCGGCTCTGGCTTCCAGTGTGGACAGTGCCTTTCCCAAGGTGACCTTCAGCAGGCTGAGCATCCCTAGCTCTAGCCTGGAGCTAAAAGAAGATCTTTACACAGTCTTCTCACATGTCACTGAAATAAGTAAAAGGCATTGGGTTTCACATTTTTCTGCCTAATCTACAAAGGCTGTTTATTTTTCATTGTGCTATCGTATATTGTACATGATATCATACATTGCTCACAATCCAGGGTTTTTTACATAAAGCTCTTATATAATGCAGAAATTTCTTTTACTACTGCTCTAATAAAACATGTAGAGTATATTCAGTTTTTACTAAGAGGACAATTGAGGTAATGTTTTTGTACTAACAAAATATTTCTGTATTTTCAATTATTTCCTTGGAATATTTTCCAAGAGTTAATAGTATAAAATTAAAGAATATTTGATATCATTTGTTGTGGTACCAGTTTTTAATATAACTTTCTCAATTCCCTTGATACACCATTTCAGATTTGGGATTTTGCTTTAATTGTAATTTCCTATAAATAGCTATAAAGATCCAAAGACTATGCTTCTGTAAGTTACCTTTGATGAAGCCATGCAAGAATTCCAAGAACAAAAGAACTCTGAGCAGAACAAGGGTATTGGGATGGGCAGGGCAGACACTGGAATACCAGTAAAGATGGGAAAAAACATGGCCAGGACCCCATGTTGCACAGAACAACCAACTGTACCAGGCCAATCAGAGTGTTTGCTGACTCAGGCTGAACACCATGAGTTTAGTCAAGGGAGGTATTTGAGGTCAACCACTTCCCCATTTCAGTAAGAGCCAAAAAAAATAAGAAATAAGGTAGAAAATGCCATGTCTAAGTACAGCACATAGAGTGAAAATTCTACTCTACTCTTTATAATCTAGTGAAGACAGTCTAACTTGGTACTTAATTCGAGCAGCCATCAAGCCTGCAATCAAAGAACGATCCAGTGGCTTTGGGCACAACAGCTGCCTGATCTTAGACCAAGACTAACGCTTCATGAGTCACCAGGAAAGGCTCCTACTCTTCCTTCACTCTCTCCTTCCTAACACCATCCCCCTGGCTCAAAACTGTGAACAAATCTGACCATGTTAATGGGTAGAGAGTTAGGTCATGTGGCAATAGGTGCTTTGTGTGAACTGTATTGATTTTAACAAAGACAACTGTTCTACACAGGAATGTTACACTTCGAGGGGTATAGTAGCTGTAGCTGTAATCTCAGCATTTGGGAGATGAAGGAAGAGCAGGACTTCAAGTGTTCAATGTCAGTTGGAAAGGAAGTAGATAGAACCCTTAGAATGAAAGGGAAAGTCTCGGGGAGAAAATAGAAAACTTTTACCTGGAATTATCTTTTAAAGCATATAGGATGGAGAAAAGTGAAATTCTCCTTTATCAAGACAGAGTGCTGGACAAAGAAAGACCATGAAAATACAGCCACATAATCTCACCTCAGAAAGGGAAAACCATGCCAAAACATTTACTCATTGTTTGAGGCAGGGGGGAGGGAATTCAATGTTACCCTAGCCTACATATGTCGCCTTGTATAAAAATGAACAAAACGAGAGAGAGAGAGAGAGAGAGAGAGAGAGAGAGAGAGAGAGAGAGAGAGAGAGAGAGGAGAGAGGAGAGAGAGAGACACTAAGCTTTTTTCTGCTGGTGTGTTTCCTGTATTCCAGGGGGAAAAAAAATCAAAATCATGAACATGTATTTTATATTCTTTCTCCATTTGAAGAAATGACACTTTTAGTAAATATGTACTCATTACATACTATAAAACATTTTTTAGTTAGATTTAATTCTGATTTTGACTCATTAGCATCACAAGCAATATAACGATATAAAGATTTGTTACAGCTTCTCAGTAGTCACAGCTTCTGGGACTCCAAATACTTGCCTTCCAGGATAAGGTAAAGGGGAAGTGGGCATGGGTTTGCAGCTGATACCTGTGTCTGTGGCTTCATACAGTGCATTCTAACCCTCAGGGGCACTGGCTGGCCAGCTCAGGGAAGACTACATGTCCTTCCCTGGACTTCTGTGAGAACTGGAAAACATCGTTTTCCTTCTCCAGGCAGATGCCATCCAACAGGGCTAAGAGCAGGCTTCTCGTTGAACTCAAACCACATGACCCAGCATTAAAATGTCTTTACTGGACAACGATAGCTTTAATGTGTGTCATTTTTGTGCTTACAAACCTGACAAGGAAAGGACTGTGAACCTGCTGGAAACTGGAAACAAGCACACCAGCTCCACGTTGTAGCCCATCTCATTTAGCAATTTATCAAGAGCTCCTGCTACATCTACTACTCAGGGAATCACAAAAGAGCCATGGTAACAATGAGCATGTGTAGCCCATTGAATCTCTGGGAGTTTAAAGAACTCTGGGCATCCTCTGAAAACCGGAGAGGATGAAGGTCAAGCTGCTGCCTTCAGAGACCACGGCTTGTAATCTCTCAGCACAGTCTTTGTCCCCTGGCCACCACATGCACATACCAAGTGTGCCCACATATGTACTTAGAGTACCCTCCTCTGATTCCCTGTAATGAAGATTACAAACCAGAAAAGGCCTCCACACCTCTAAAGACATGGTCGGCAGAATTTAGGGATAGAGGGTAAGTTCATATTCTTGCATTGCCTCTCCTCAAGCTCTAGACTAGACCCCGAGCTACCAAACAAGGCCTGAATAAGCAAGGGGATAGGAAGGGGAAGTCCCAACGGGTATGAACAGAAAAGAGGAGAGGAGAATCAGGAAGACACCTGGCTGCAGCCCAGGTAAGACGGAAACATTCAGGATTACTTCCTGCTACAAGGGAACCTAGGAGGGTGTTGTGTGACATTTCTAACATAGTATGAGCAAATCCTGTGCTGATATGCCATGCACATTCTTATTGATCCATATAGCAGATCTTTGCAATGCTCTAATTAACACTGTTTTTTTCAGAAACAAGCTGAACCCTGCCCTGCCTGCATTCGCACAGCTAATGAGGAGCGGAATTCCCTCACAGACCAGGGTGTGACCCAGAGTCCTCTCCCAGCACCATGCAAACCTCCCAGATTTTCTCATGAATCCACAAACTAGGTGGCAAACCCCTAGCAACTCTGCTCTGAAATGGTTTTGGTTGCTCCAAGCCCACCCCCACAGTGACACACTTCCTCCAAGGCCACACCCATACCAACAGGGCCACACCTTCGAATAGTGCCACTCCCTATGGGCCTATGGGGGGCATTTTCTTTCAAACCACTGCTGCATTTTATTTTTTTATGACTTGCAAGAGTTGGTTCTCCCTACCATCATGTGGGTCTGGGGGGATTGAACTCAGGTCTTTAGGTTTCCTGGCAAGTGCTTTTAGCCACTGAGTCATCTCCTAAGCCACTGAACTGTCTTTTAAAATGTAAACCTCATTAAGATTGTAGGCATTCAAAAAAAAAAAAAAAAAAAAAAAAGAGAGAGATTGTAGGTGTTCCTAACTGTGCCCTCTCCATTTTTCCTAATGTGACTTTCAAGGCATCCTACCAGGTTCCAATAACGTAGAAACTGTAAGTTGTTTCATTGTTGTTCTTGCTTGCTTTGTTGTGTTTTGTTTCCCCAGAGCAATCACCATCTTGGTCCAAACCGAAAATCCATCTATAGGTTCCAGAATTCTATAGGGGGGTTGGGGGGTAGCCGGAGATGGAGGAGCCACTGAGGAACGTGCTGCTCCTCTCAGGGGGCCTGAAGGCGATATTCTTGCATCCCTCCTGGGCCCATCATAACCCTCTGCTTTATGCTGGCTGATCCTAATTGTTCCTGAGACTTGGTGATGTATGCAGGGAACTTTCTGTTAACACTTCTCATTTAGCAGGTTAATGCTTCTTAAGGAAGCCTAGTGCTAATCGTAGTAGTAGAAGTCAAACTTTTATCTGACTCCCTGAACCTGCGAAGGCCAGCCTCTTGGTTTTGTTCAGATGAAGAGCTGTCTACTGTGTAAAAAGCTTCAGAACATGACCAACCAGAATCCTGCGCTCCCCTATGCTTTTTAGAGTGTAAGAAGAACACACCCAGGGCACTGGGTGCAGTTCCACTAATCTTTTCATGCACCCCTGTAGGATAGACAGTGAAAAAGAACAAGAGGATGCCTGGTCATTATGCAGAACAGTAGGAACTGGGTCACAGGGCTGTCTGGAGGGAAACAGCATGCCATGCAGACTTACCTCCGTGATGCAAGGGTTCCAAGCTCTGCCAGGAGGAAATTGCTTCCATTTCTACAGCCCTTGGGCAAGTACTAGAAAAATCTCATTTGTAGCTAACCAGGTTTTCCTGTTAGAACTTCCACCCATTTTTCTCAGTGCTATTGTTTAATTAAGAAAAAGGCAGGGTTTTTTTTTTTTTTTGCCTTATTTTCCACAAGCTCTCACAACAATGTGTCTATAAAACAAAAGACTCCCACACTCTAATACTATGGCAACATGAAATTTCCACAAAAATCTTCCAAACTGTTTCTGCCCCTATCACAGTAGCAATCACCCCACAAAGGTACAATGTGCAAGACCAGACATGAGACAGTACTCAGGGTCCCAGCATGGCTCTGCTTCTCCAGGGAGCTCTCCTGAAACGAGGCCTCGGTGGAAATGACTTATTCTGGAAGTGAAATCATCCAGTACTTGGAAGAGAACACAAAAGAGACGGCAGCAGGCAAGGAACAGAGTTCAAGGTTGCAAGTCACTCTGGTGAGCCACTGGAACCCTGTACTGCCCGGAAACTCTTTCAGACAGTGTCAAAGGTTACTTGCCTCCACAGAGGGGAGGAAAGGGGTGGTTATTTTCATCCTGGGTTATCACTGAGTAAGAAAAGCTTTTTGCATTAACTTTCTGACTCTTTCTCCATACTCATGATACAAGTCATGGAAAGAAGGAAACGGGACAAGTTGTTAGAGGTTACATGCATTACACACAGACTGTACATGTTAAGTTACTATGGCCCAACACCCAAGACTTCACATTCCAGTGAAGAATGGTGCAGAGGTGCGAATGGGATCCAAGGGGAGCCAGTGTTCTGTTTTGTTCATGATACCTGAAGACAGAAATTACCCCAGTGAGTGGCTGGACAAAATTTCAAACATTTGATCATGCTCTACATTTATCCCAGCAACCTGATCGTGGCTATGCAAAATAGAGCCACCCTTGTAGAGAAAAACTGGGCAACATATTTAGAAATTAAAACTACAAATTAGCCGGGCGTGGTGGCGCANGCCTTTAATCCCAGCACTCGGGAGGCAGAGGCAGG
>NC_034591.1:4345986-4348217 GCF_900095145.1 Mus pahari
AAAAAAAAAAAAAAAAAAAAAAAAAAAAACTACAAATTAAGTTTTGACCTCTGAGATTTTATCACACAGATAGTCTTGCGAGTTTGGAGAGGAAAACAGACATACCTGTTTAATACAGTTCAGGCTGTTGCATGCGCACACATATACAGACACACATACACACATGCATACACACACAGTAAATAAATAGATAAATTAAATAAATAAATAGTTATAAACTAAAAGAGTTCATTTAAACAAAACATAATTCACAGAACTAAAACTTGAAGTCTGGATGTGAGGTAGCCATGTTATAGTACAACCCAATCCTAGCTTACTTTACACTGGGTGATGCCTGGACTTACAGAACCTGACCTATCTAGTGTTCTTGCTTTGTTTTTGGTTTTGTATTAGATACTCACATGTTATCAGGATTTCATCAAGTAAAATGACTCAATTCCTTCCATGTTAGCGTTAACTCCATCCCCTTGACAATTGTCCCATCAGCCCGCCTCTGCCTCTGTCTACCACCAATGCCACCTACCTACATGGACCGTCATTAATATTTTCAAACGTCAATGCAAGTCGCAAATGAATAATGATGCTATTATCTTTGCAATAACTCAATGAATCTAAAGTATTCTAAAATACAAAGTTTATTGTAAAAAATATTCACCCTATGCATATTGAGTCTTATCTCATGGAAATCAAACAATTAGCCTCCACCTTATTCCAGAAAAAATGTCCTATTAATTCAATTTTCCAAAATATTTGTTATTGAAACATTTCCTGAGTATGATCCCTGTGTCTTTATTTCCAATTTTGATAGCAAATAGAAACATTTTATACATAATCTCTAACTTCAACTGCAATGTTCCATAGCCTGGATGAAACGTAGAGATTGTCTAATCTTAAGAACCTATCGTGTGTGTGTGTGTGTGTGTGTGTGTGTGTGCACTGAAGCATAATAGGGTGAAGTGGTTCCCTTGGGGTCTAACAAAGTAGAATTAGGCTGACTTTTTTTCCAGCTAAGGGCTTTTTCTAGTCTTTTTGGAACTAGGTGATTCTATTGAAAACAAATTGGTTGAAGATCAAACATTAAAAGGGTCAAAAGGGCACAGGTGTCAGAAACAGATATACCCAGCCAATGAGGATGTCGCCCAGTGATGTGTCTAAGTTGTCGTTACTGAAATGTCAATGATGAATGAACAGTTTTAACTTCCTTTACATTCTCTAATTAAGATAACATTTACATTCCTTGTAGAAATTTTAGAACTGGTCAACATAATAACCATCTACCATTGCATCACTGCTGGAATATTTCCTCCACATGAAGAAGACATTGTCAAAACAGATTTAATACAAAAAGTAATAAAAATGGCTTTTTATGTCAAAACTGGCTAAATTTAGCAGACAGGCATCAGTAACACTCATATAGAAGGTGACCTGCTTAGATGTGACTTCAAGAGGTTCTGCTACGAGGGAGTATGACTGATTGACAACCTCCAACTGCCACACTTCGGAGTGACCCAGATCACTCATGATCCACATTGTCCCTGGGCTGCCTGTGCAGGCGGTGACAGTGACAGCTGCAAGGCTGGCCTGGAGCCACCCTCGTCTCCTGCAAGCCTCGAAGGAGCTGTGTGTTTTCAGATGCCCAGACAAGAGTTTCTTACAGCTGCACTATGATGCAAACTTCCTCCTCTCCAACCTCCCTCCTGTTTCATTTTTTTGTGGGTTTAGGGCCTTCACTGTGATAAGAAGGCTCCTGCTCACCCTTTGGGGATGTATCTTTGTGGTAGAGTATATGCTCGGCGAGGCCCTGAGTTCTACTGCCGAAAAGAAAAAAAACAACCAAACAAAACCTTCCCGCCCTGTCTTAAGGTTTGAATAAGAACATCTTAGCTCTAAATTTTGTCTCTGTACCTCTAACCCATCTGGGGATCCATCCCATCATCAGCCACCAAACCCAGATACTAATGCACATGCCAACAAGATTCTGCTGAAGGGACCCTGATATAGTGCCCTCTTGTGAGGCTATGCCAGTGCCTGGCAAACACAGAAGTGGATGCTCACAGCCAGCTATTGGATGGAACATAGGGCCCCCCAATGGAGGAGCTAGAGAAAGTACCCAAGGAGCTGAAGGGGTCTGCAATCCTGTAGGTGGAACAACAATATGAACTAACCAGTACCCCCTGAGTTTGTGTCTCTAGCTGCATATGTAGCAGAAGATGGCCTAATCGGCCATCACT
>NC_034591.1:4349302-4360225 GCF_900095145.1 Mus pahari
AAAGGCAATGCAATAAAAGCAAAGACTGGGGTCACCTTTAGCAGACCCAGCAAGTGTAACCAGAGCCCCAAAGAGTGGTAAGAGAGTCGCTGTAAAAAGACAGGGAAAGAGAATTCCCACAGAATGGATGTTGGGGCAGAGTTCCCCAGCCAGTTCAAACTTGATGTTCTTAAAGGTGAGCATGCGGGTACATCTCTGGAATCAAAGAGGATGAGCTGATAGGGGAGTTGCCAACTGCATCACAGAGAACTTGAAAAATATTTTTTGTTACTAATATATTGTGGTACTCATGTTATACATTCACCTACATATACCTCTCTACAGTTAGACTAAGGGTATGCACTAAGACAGTTGCTGGAAATAAGTGAAGAATCACATCACGCCATGTATCAAGAGAGCACACCTGCCCCAAACTCTAATGCCCCTATTCACAGAAGGCAAAAGGCCCTCCTCATGACCTGGGAATATTTAGCACCCTTACATTTAATCAAAAGAAAGTGTGTTAAGTGCTAGGAAGCCGATAGTCTTAAAGATGGGAAAAATAGAACACAGGATGAACTAAAGAAGGGATGATGTTTGGATAATTGAAGTTGAAAATAGCCGACCTGAAGTACGGGTTCTCACAGCTCCCAATCTGAAACTGGCAGAGAAGGTGGTGGGTGGGGTAATGTGTCAGAACACAATGAAAAGAATAACGCACAGTGAACGCCTTGCCGAACTGTGAGAGAGGCTCCAGGGAAAGGCAGAGGGCCTGGTACTTGAGGTGCATTCTGTTCCCTGGCTTCTTCTTGGACATGACTTTTAGGCCTCCTGTGTTAAACATTTATAAAACATGCTTTTTTGTTGTTGTTGTTGTTGGATGTCATGTCATAGCTGTAGAACCCAATCTGGTCAGTGTACCCTGAATCTAGATACGGTCTTCTGCCTTAATACAAATACCCAGTCGTCAGAGGAAATTCAACATAACGCAAAAACTAACGCTATGTTTTAAGTTGCAATTACTGTGCCTAAGAGACCCATGTAAAAAATAAACAAAAAGGCCTCTAAGCTATCAGCCTCTTGCCCAAGGACAGATAGTTGCTAAATGCTGGAGTCGATTGTTTACGGAAGATAACAACTGCCTGGTTTTGCTCCCCTAGGCAAGTTTGTTTGACCCAACTGCACCCGATGTGCTTGATCACATGAAGGCAGGAAAGATGTCAAGATACATGCTTCTCCCTGATTGGATGTAAGGGGAGGTACACAGGCTAAGTCAGGATGAATGCTTGCCCCTGATTGGGCCTGGTGGGGACATAGACAGTCTTGTGTGTTTGCCTGTATAAGTCTCTGGAAACTGAGGTATGTGGTCATTTTCTGGAAACTCCACAATGGACCAGGCCACAGTCCTTCATCCTGGCCAAGATTTACTTCAAATTTGGCTCAGAATCGTGGCAATAATCTTATCCTTCCCCAGTGGGTGGAAGAGTAATTAAGGAAACATGAGACATTTAAAAATGTGATCTTTCCACCAAAAAAAAGATAATGAAAACTTCAGTGCAAGCCTGTTTCCTGAGCTTAGTGAGGTTTGAATATGCAGGCCAAGAGGGGAGTCAAACGGTCAAACTGGTCAATATCGTACGACACTTATAAAATATTGAACATAGTATAATAATCCATAGACAAGCAAGAACATGAAAGAGCCACTGAAAGAGCCACTGGCATCTTCCAGGCAGTTCCAGTTTGGGGCAGAAAACACTGGAGTAACATCTTAAAAACAAATTTAACATCCTTAAAGATTTTTTCTTTTTTTCTTTTTTTTTTTTTTTTATTCTTTAATATTTTTTTTTACAGTCCCGTCTTTATCCCCGCCCCTGTCTGCCCTCTGAATGTTCCACATCCTGTACCTCCTCCCCCTATCTCCAAGAGGATGCCCCTCCTTCCCATCCCCACCTCACCAGACCTTCCCAGTCCCTGGTGCCTCAAGTCTCTTGAGGGTTATGTGGCAGGATTTTCCCTGTTCAATTACATTAAAATACTAGTGCAGCAGGAGGCCTCTGATTGGACAGGGCAAAGGGAGGTGAAGCGAAGAGTTGCAGAGAGAGAGCAACTCAAGAGGGAGAAAACAGCAAGATGGAGGGCAGACAGGAAAAAGATCCTGAACCAGTGTGGCTTTAAATAGCCACAGGTAGATATGATATCATAAAGGATAGCATAATTGGGACAACTTGTCTAATCAAGGTGGGCAGCTTGTACCGTTATCAATTGGCCCTGATATTATTGTGTGAGCGATGTTGTGAATTGAGAATTTATTGATACGTAAATCTGACTTGTTAATTATATGCTTCTAGAGTTTTGTTTTACTAGGTTACTGGAATGTGGGACTGCGGACCACAGGAGTTAATGGCTGAGAAGGAACTAGCAGCTCAAGAGACAAGCTCCAGAGTTTGTCAGACCTCAATCAGTCACTGAGGAGGGGAGTTGGGGGGAGGAGGACTAGCTAGAGACAGAGCTGAAGGGACCTCGCTGGGGCAGAGGGTTACCAGGAGTAACACAGGATGCCTGCTGGCCTTTTGTTAATCTTTCCCTCAACAGAGTTAGGAGCATCTTCTCTAAGTCAAGACCCAGCCGTCCTCTGCTGTATACATGTTGGGGGCCTCATATCAGCTGATGTATGCTGCCTGGTTGGGGGCTCAGTGTCAGAGCAATCTCTGGGGTCCAGGTTAGTTGAGAATGCTGGTCTTCCTATAGGGTCGCCCTCCTCCTCAGCTTCTTCCAGCTTTTCCCTAATTCAACCACACAGATCCCCAACTTTAGTCCATTGGTTGGGTGTAAATATTTTCATCTGTCTTAGTCAGCTGCTTGTTGGGCCTTTTGGAGGGCAGTCATACTAGGCTGCTGTCTGTAAGCACACCATAGCATCAGTAATAGTGTCAGTCCTTGGGGGCCTCCCCTTGAGCTGGATCCCAATTTGGACCAGTCACTGGACCTCCTTTCCCTCAGTCTCTTCTCCTTTTCCATCCCTGCAGTTCTTTCAGGCAGGAGCAATTCTGGATCAGAGTTTTTGACTGTGGGATGGTAACCCCATCTTTCCACTTAATGTCCTGTCTTTCTACTGGAGGTGGACTCTACAAGTTCCCTCTCCCCACTGTAGGGCAGTTCATTTAAGGTCCCTCCCTTTGAGTCATGGTGAGAGTCTCTCACCTCCCAGGTCTCGGGTGCATTCTAGAGGGTCCCCCACCTCCGACCTCCCTCCCGGGTTTGTTATTTCCATTCTTTCTACTGGGTTTCGGTTCTGTCTTCTCCTACCCCTACCCCCAAATACCTGATCATGTTCCCCTCTTCCCCTCCCTGTCCCCTTTCCCACTCAGGTCCCTCCCTCCCTCTCCCTTCCACTTCCCCCCCCCCATGGTTGCATTTTTCTCCCTCCCAAGTGGGATTGAGACATCCTCACTTGGGCCCCTTGGCTTGTTAACCTTCCTGAGGTCTGTAGATTGTATCCTGGGTATTCTGTACTTTTATGGCTAATAGCCACTTATCAGTGAGTGCATGCCATGCGTGTTCTTTTTGAGTCTGAGTTAGCTCGCTCAAGATGATATTTTTCTAGTTCCATCCATTTGCCTGCAGAACTCATGATGTCCTGAAAGATGTTAACATTTTTAAGTAGCAAGAAAATGTGTTCTCCGAGTCTTATACCTAGTCTGTTCTTCAGACATAAAGACCCCAAAGGCCTGAGAACCCTTGGAAGGTCAGGACATGCTCCAGTGAGCCCTTCCTAATAGAAAGCAAGCCAGAACCAGGAAGACTATTGCAAATGCTTCAGGCTACCGTCCTGTGGTGGGCAGTAAAGACCTTCGGTTATGGAGCAAAGGCTAAAGGGTTAGGCAGAGAGACAGAATGTCATTCCCAGACGTTCCAACTTGTGTGGCTTAGAAATAGCAAGGATGGGAAGGGGAACCGAGCAGACCTCTCTGCAAGCCAGTTATATCCTCCCGGCCACACCCTTTGAGGGTGACTGTGCATGCAGGGTGAAGTCAATAGAGGACTTGTGAAAAGCTACCCTGGAGCTCATGTGAGGCACACTGGTTTCTGGATGTTACTCTACCAGATAACACAGGTGATTTTTTTTTTTAATGAGATATAAGGAGCTAGCTTCGAAACTGACAAATTAGTCATAGTTGAAGTGTATTTAAAAGTCCAAATGTTAAGGAGAGAGCTACTCAATCAAACTAAGGGGTGGGGCAGAGAAAAGAAGAAGTAACCCTTTTTTCATTTTGGTTTGTTTTTGTTTTTGTTTCTCCTTTTCCTGAGACAGGGTTTCTCTGTGTAGCCCTGGCTGTCCTGGAACTCTCTCTATAGAAGTAGTAACTATTTTAAATGCTGACCATAGCTAATCTCTTGAATTTGGAAGGGCTCTGACATCTTTTCTGATCTTATGCTCTGTGTAGTTGAGACGTGGCTGATGTTGCATTCACACAGACACTGGAACGTCATAGTAGAGGTGTCAGGCGTGGAACTGGTTAGCAGAAAAGGCATGAAAGAGCATCCTGACCAATTAGAACAGCCTTCTTGAGTTCCTGTATTGGAAAGGGACAGTGACATTATCTCCAAGATGTCTCCCAACCAAAAATTCTATGAAAATTTACCAATGTCAAGGTCCAGTCAATAATTGGCTTTTTTATACATTAAAAAGGCTGCTCATCGGGTTTCAGTCTCAGCAAACCTATTCTTTCTGAAATCTGGACACGGCACTAGGATATGAAAACACAGAGAAGCCTATGGTGTTCCAGCTTTCCTTCCCCTGGGTCCTAATCCACATCTATGTGAAGGAGCCTCTTAATGATGAAGAGGAAACAGGTTCAAGTTGTCTCCTATTGAACTGCAGTATCTTGGAAAACACCAAGCTTCGACTCCAGGTGAGTGTTCCAGGTGCGGGGACCAGGGTCTTTATGATTCAGACAGAAAACTGTGCCCAGGGGAAGAACAGTGTCTGATCCCTAGGGAGAGGGAAAGTGCTAAGGCAACCCTGGTAAGGGGTACATATTCTAAAGTATTACACTCAGTGTCACCGTCAGTGAAGGGCGTGAGAGGAAGCCACAGCTTCCTTCCCTATGCTTGAGATTTCTTCAGCTAGCCAGCGTGGTTTGGGGTTCCACATACACTTGGAAGTGTATTCTCCTGTTCATATGAAATAAAAACTGTGCTAAGTGCAGTTTCTGGGACAGAACATGTTCTGTCTTGTACAGTCTTGGTTGTTCCAAACAATGCATGTGAGATGTCTCTCCATTTGTGTGTGTGTGTGTGTGTGTGTGTGTGTGTGTGTGTGTGTGTGTTATCTGTGTGGTGTGTGTGAGTACGTATGTATGTGTGTGTGAGTGTGTATGAGTATGAGTGTGTGTGGTGTGCAAGTGTATATATGTATATGGTGTCTATGTGTGAGAGTATGTATGAGTGTGTATGGTGTCTGAGTGTGTATGTGTTTGTGGTGTCTGTGTGGTGTGTTTGTATGTGTGTATGTGGTATATGTGAGTGTATGGGTATGTGGTGTGTGTATGAGTGTGAGTGTGTGAGTGTTTGTATTTGTGGTGTGTATGGTATGTGTGTAGTGTGTGATATGTGTGAGGGTGCATGTGTTTGTGTGTGGTACGTGTATGTATGGGTATGTGTATGTAGGTGAGTGTGTGTGGTATATGTTAGTGTGTGGTATGTGTAAGTATATGTATATGTGTGGTGTGTGTGGTGCATGTGTGTGGTATGTATATATATGTATGTATGTATATATGTATATATGTATGTATGTGTGTGTGGTGTGAGTGTGTGAGTGTGTGTGTATGTGTGTGTAGTGGGGGATATGATGTCTGTGTGGTCTGTGTGAGTGTGTATGTGTGTGTGTGTCCTCTTCAAATCTTTCATCAATACTTTATAGTTTCATTACAAAATTCTTTACACCTTTTTGAATAAATTTATCCCAAATACTTTGCTTACTTAGTTTTGATTTATTTTTCAGTTGCATCATAGAAATTCTACTGACTGTTATGTGTTGATCTTATATTCTGTAATATAACTGAATTTACCAATTTTAACGATGTCTTAATTGAATCTTCAGGGATCTATATATACCTAGGCCATGTCGTCCATACATAGCAATAGATGAACTCCTGCTTTCCAGTGTGAATAACCACATTTGCTTTTGTGTGAGTCAGGGGTAGAGAGAAGAAGCAGACATGCTTTGGAATCAGTTCTCTCCGTCTGCCGTCCATCCTTAGGTGGGGTCTGGAGCTCAAACTCATGCCCTGGCTTCACCGATTGAGCATCTCAGTTGCCTAAGCGCTGTCTGTTCCTGTCTGCATCTACATACTAGAGTAGAACATGCTGCCCTGTGTCGATGAAGATAATACCAATTCACTCTTGTCTTTAGCAGCATGCATATCTAATTTAATTTTTAAAACGATAATCATTGTCAATTTCTCCTCCATTATACCAGGGCCCCGACCAGCATCCCCTTCCTACCTGGATCACGTGACAGTCATACCCTGTTCCGTCAGCACCAAGCCTTAGTCAGGTCTGTGCTGGGACTTTACAGCCTGCATTTCTCAGACTCCTTTGCCCTCTGCTATTTTACTCTGTTGCTAGGAGCTCAAGGTGTGAAAGGTGAGGCAAAGGAGAAAATCATTCCTTCCAGTTTTCCAGTTCTGGTCAGAAATGACAGCACATCTGCATCGTATTAGCCCTCTACTTTTTCAGAAACACTTAGCATCAGTTAAAATGCTTCCCTTAGGCATGCAGGAGCTCCTCCGGACACTGAAAAGTTTACACTGTAACCTCCTGCAAATGGGGGAGGGGGGATTATGAACAATTAAAAAGTATGAAAAATCAAATCAAATATGGTGTTAGTCTGCCACCTAGTGGAAACAATTTATAACTGCAACACCAGCAGCCCAAGCTTTAGGGAATTTCAAATTTCCTAAAACTTTCTTTGGAATGCCAAGAAGTGGGAGTCAGTGGGTAGGAGAGCAGGGGCTGGGGTGGGTATAGGGAACTTTTGGGGTAGTATTTGAAATGTAAATAAAGAAAATATCTAATAAAAAAATAAAGTTAAAAAAAAAGCCTGTTCTCCACAAAATTGAAAATCTTAACGAATTTGATGATTTTCTAGACAGATAACACTTACTAAAGTTAAATCATGGTTATGTAAACTATTTAAACAGCCCTATAACCTCTAAGGAAATAGAAGGAGTCATTAAAAGTCTCTCAATCATGCTCACAGCCAGCTATTGGTGGAACACAGGGTCCCCAATGGAGGAGCTAGAGAAAGTACCCAAGGAACTGAAGGGGGCTGCAACCCTGTAGGTGGAACAACAANANGAACTAACCAGTACCCCCTGNGNTTGTGTNTCTAGCTGCATNTGTAGCAGAAGATGGCCTAATCGGCCATCACTGGGAANAGAGGCCCCTTGGTCTTGCAAACTTTATATGACCNAGCACAAGGCAAGGCCTGGGCCAAGTAGTGGGAGTGGGTGGGTAGGGGAACAGAGGTGGGGGGAGGGGTATGGGAAACTTTCGGGATAGCATTTGAAATGTAAATAAAGAAAATAATAATAATAAAAAAAAGAATTTAAAAAAAAAATTGAGACTGAGACAAAGCTGTTTGCTCTCTCCATATCTATTCAATACAATACTTGAAGTTCTAGTTAGAACAGTAAGTCAACTAAAAGAAATCAAGGGGACACAAATCAGAAAGGAAGAAGTCAAAGTATCCAGCCCAAAATTCTACTGGAGAACTCCTACAGCTGATAAACGCCTTTATCAAAATGACTGGATACAAAATTAATTCAAAAATAAAAACCTGTAGCCCTCCTTTATACAAACAAAAACAGAATGAGAGACAAATTAGGGAGACAACACACCTTATAATAGCCACAAATAATTTAAGGTATTTTGGAGTAACTCTAATCAAGCAAATAAAAGGCCCGTATGACAAGAACTTCAAGTTTCTGAAGAAAGAATTTGAGGAAGATATCAGAAGATGGAAAGACCTCCCATGCTCATGGATCAGTGGGATTAACATACTGAAAATGGCCATTCTACCAAAAGCAATCTACAGATTCAATGCAATTCCCATCAAAATTCCAATGCAATTCTTTATAGACCTTGACAGAGCTGGAGGCCTGGGACAAGACTCTACGGATAGTCTATGAGAGTGAGCCTAGCTTAGATTCCTACCAGAGGAGGATATAGAGACCGAAGTGGCCACCTCTTGTAGCCAGATGAAGACAGAACTTGTTTTTTAGGAGGAAAGGGGACATCAATCCATCCACAAAACCTTCAGACCAAAATCTGTCTTGCCTACAAGATGTACAGGAATAAAGATAGAGAAGAGACTGGGGGAACAACCAACAAATTACTGCCCCAACTTGAGACACATCCCACATGATAAAGTCAACCCCTGCCACTATTTATGATACTCTGCCATGCTTATAGCCAGGGGCCTAGCATAACTGTCTCCTGAGAGGCTTCATCCAGCAGGTGATGGAAGCAGATGCAGAGACCCGCAGCCAAACATCAGGAGAAGCATGGTGTAGTGGCTATTCCTGGTTGTCAACTTGACTATATTTGGAATGAACTACAATCCAGAATTGGAAGGCTCACCAGTGACCCTAATCTGGAGGCTGGGAGATAGAAGTTTCTGATCTGGATCTTGGTATGGAGATCTTGAGNCANAGTGGNNATNGANTCCAGAAGATTAAGACAGGGAGATCTCCGAGTCCAGGGTCATCTGGGATTAAAGGTGTGGTGGCATACACCTTTAATCTGGGCTACACCTTCTGCTGGAGACCATATAAGGACATTGGAAGAAGGGAGTCTNGCTCTCGCTCTTTCGCCTGGTTGCCGTGTGGGACTAAACAACTGCTAGATCCTTGGACTTCCATTCACAGCTACTACTGAACCATTGTTGCGAATTGGACTGTAGACTGTAAGTCATCAATAAATTCCTTTACTATATAGAGCATATCCATAAGTTCTGTGACTCTAGAGAACCCTAATACACATGTGGTATCTTGCAGAACAGTTGGGGGGTAGAAGTGAGCAAGTCAGAATGGTCAAGAACAACACAAGACCATCTACAGAGTCAACAAACCTGAGACCATGGAGCTCACAGAACCTGGGCCACCAACCAGGGAGCAGGCAAGAGCTGGACTTAGACCCCCTACACATTTATAGAAAATGTACAGTTTGGTCTTCATGTTGGTCCCCTAACAAGTGCAATGGAGTTCAGTCTCAGTCTCTGTTCCCTGCCTTTGGATCCCTGTGCCCTACTTGGTCTGCCTAGTTGGGCCTCCGTGGGACAGGATGGCCTAGACCTATTGGAACTAATTGCCCCAGGATTGAGTGGCACACAAGGGAGGCTCCTCTTTTCTAAGGAGAAGGGAAGAAGGGTAGAGGGGAAAGATTTATGAGGGTGGGATGGGACTGGGAAGAGAAAAGGGAGGGGAGCTATGATCGGGATGTAAAGTGAATAAAAATTTTAAAAATATATGTGTATGTATATATATATATCAGCAAAAATTTTACAGCCATTCCCAACACATCATCTGTGTTCATATCAGCTCATGAAACCAACTAATTTAATCAGAGACCATCTGTTGCGTGTAATTTTAAAGTCCATGCTATGGCCTTCCTGGGGTTGCACTCTCAGCTTGGCTCCAAGAACACACTGCCGCTGGTCCCACTCCAGACATAGCTCTGCCAGCGACCAACTAGTTCCCTAACGGGAACTGTGGTCCCTCAACCTCTCGAGGCTAACTCCACCAAGCCTCTACCAGCCGCAGGCTGTGCCCTTACTCTGCACACCTTTGTTCCATGGATGGAAAACACCAGACAGTGCTAACAACTTTAAAACCAGTCAGATGACACAACTGCAGGGTGCAGAATCTATCGTCCTAAACTCATCAGTCATCCTGCATCAGAATTCTGCTGGTGGTGCTACAGTTCTCATTGCCCCCAGGCCTTACATGGTGTCTGCCCTCCTTCCCCAAAGCCTAGCCGAAAAGCTCTCTATCTCGTCCACTCTTCTTCCTCCCAGGACCTGGAATTGCCACCTTTTTTTCCTTCGCCCAGCAATTGACTCCCGCAATCTTTTTTGACACAATGAAGAACCAATTAGGGGAACAATACCTCCACCTACAACCATCCATAAACTTTTCTGATGATTCCAATTTTTCCGTTTCTAAAATAATTATATTTAAATAACCTTACTACTTGCAATATTTGTGCCAGATGTCTCTTTAGCAGAGTTTAATCACTTTCCTGTTTCAAGTTGATATGGAAATAAAATTGAATATACATTGTTTCAAAATATGAGATACTTGGTTTGAGACAAGGAGCAAATGACTTCAGCTTAGGTGTCGAATGGGGATGAAGAGGGTGTCTAAAAATCGTCAGTAGCTAAATGTCTCTCAGGTCAGCAGGTGAGGGTGTGTGCCACCAAGCACAATGATGTGAGTTCTGTATCTGAGTCACAGGTTGTAGATAGAGAAAACTGACTCCCATAGTGTCCTCTAACATAGACACTCACAGACAACTGACTCCCATAGTGTCCTCTAACATAGACACTCACAGACAACTGACTCCCATAGTGTCCTCTAACATATACACTCACAGACATCACAACACACATGCATATGTTGTGGGTTTCCCTGATGCTGTTTGTGTTCTGATGTTAATTCTGCTTCCTCAAGAGGGTCTGCCCACCCCCCCCCCCAACCTGCCCAAGCAGCCGATCATGGACTCAGGAGAGCTCATTTGAGCCTTTTCCCCATTTTAACTGGTCAAAATAAGTCTAGAGCCTGTGATTCAGCAGTGGAAGGAAAACTTGGGACAGGAGATCTTTGAGAGGGGAACAGATAGGAGGAGGAAGAGAAGGAAGAAGAGAGGAAGAAGAGAGGA
>NC_034591.1:4360311-4361729 GCF_900095145.1 Mus pahari
AGGAGGAGGAGGAAGAGGAGGAGGAGGAGGAGGAGGAGGAGGAGGAGAAAGATGGAGCAGAACTATGTGGCCAGAAGAAACTGCAAGTAGCAAAGGGTCTCAGAGCTGAGGAATCAGTTAGTAAGTACAGTGCTAGATCTGCCCAATCTAGCCATATAGCTTACAAATATAATCATTGGATTGTGTGTTCTTTATATGGGCTTATTGGGGTTGGAAATCACTGCAACATACATACATAAACAAATAAATAGATGCACATAAAAACATTTGGATTATGTAACCATTGTAAAGCATTATACATAGATGTGCCTTGCATATACAGTGTGTGTGCACATACACACACACACACACACACACACAAATAAATAAATAAGCACATTAAAAACTTATAAATTGATTCCAGTTGGCGCCAGCCCCAGGCCACCTTGGGTGCCAACTCGGCGGATGGTCCCACAGTCCCCAGAAGACTCTCCACACTGCAAACACCCTAGCATACCCAGGATCTTAGGATCACTGAGGAGAGTCAGCCTCCAGAGAGGGCTCTGACCCAAGGACTCAGGTGAGAGTGCCATCTTGTATCCTGGGTCTCTCAGAGACCAGTCTGAGCAGGAAAGCACATGGGCCGCAGAAGCAACAGAGTTTCTTGGACAGGGTCACTTCGGGCCTTCATCTTCAGCCAGGAGGGGGAGCTGAGCTCCAGACCTCTGTACACCTTCCCTGCAAGAGGAGAGCTTGCCTGCAGAGAGTACTCTGACCATTGAGTCTCAGGAGAGAGTTGGAATCCCAAGAATGCTGACAGTGGCTAACAGAATCACAGGAGGAACAAGCTCCTGCCAGAGACAACTATAACAACTAATGCCAGAGATTACCAGATGGCGAAAGCTAAACTTAAGAATCTTACTAACAGAAACCAAGACCACTCGGCATCATCAAAACCCAGTACTCTCATAGTGAGTCCTGAATACCCCATTGTGGGGCATTGGGCTATACACAGACAATCTGGTCTCCAGTCGAGCTGAGGTCTGAATCCCAGAGTGGTGATAATTCACCTACATGGCACGGTAGACATTTCCTCATGTCTCCTGGACTCAAGGCTCCTGTCGAAGTTACCGCCCCCACAGCCCCCAAAGGAGAAGCGTGGTCATGTAGACAATGTCCCAAGCTTCTGACCTTCAGGCTAGACCCCTCCCAGTTACCTAGCAACAGTAAAGATAACAGCCCACCATAAGAGGAACTGCTTGGCCCCACCTTGCTCTCTAACCTCTCCACTCTCTCCTCTCACTCTCTTACTCTCTCTCCCTCTTACTCTCTCTTTCTTACTCTCTAGCCTTTCTTCTCTCTCTCCCTTCCCCCCTTCTCTCCTCTTGGCCATGGCCGGTCTCTCTCTCTCTCTCTCTCTCTCTCTCTCTCTCTCTCTC
>NC_034591.1:4362289-4374256 GCF_900095145.1 Mus pahari
ACAATAAAGAAAACCCAGAGGAAGACAACTGTGGAGATAGAAACCCTAGGAAAGAAATCAGGAACCATAAATGCGAGCATCAGCAACAGAATACAAGAGATGGAAGAGAGAATCTCAGGTGCAGAAGATTCCATAGGGAACATGGACACAACAATCAAAGAAAATGCAAAATGCAAAAAGATCCTAACTCAAAGCTTATAAATTATGTAATAGCTATAAAGCATTATACAGATACCAGAAATTGAAGGCATGTACCTACATGAAGCTCAGTTTCCTTATTTAGTTTTACATTTTTTGGTGTGTGTGTTTTGAGAGAAGTTATTACTATGTAGCCCTGCTTTGGATGAAAAATATATAAACCAAGTTGGTTTTGAACTTGTGGTGTTCCCTTGCTATTTCTTTCAAGTGCTAGGATTACAGGCATACATCACCAAGACACCACTACAACTGGCCAATGTTCAGTATTTTCCTTACAATAATCTACTTACATTAGAATTTTAGCTAGAATTAATGTAAACACAGCCCATGGAATCATCCTGCTCATTAGCCTCATGACTTCTTGTTACCTAAACAACTAGAATTTGCCAATGAAACTCTAACAAGCCTCAGAAACACTGCCCACTTCTCTCTGCCATCCAAGGAAGTTCAGGGAAAAAAAATAATACTGCCAAAATTGGCCACTCTGGGATTAAAGGAAAGGTTTTTGTTTTGTTTTGTTGTTGTTTTATTGTGCATATGAGAGAGAAAATATCTACAGGCAGAGATACCTGGAAGAGTACAGAACAGAGAGAAAAAGAATCAGACTGGCCATGGCCAAGGCTATTTGAAATCAAAAGAAGAGAGACACTCAGATTGTGCAGAGGAGGGGCTGCAAGAGGGAAGCCCATGAACAAAGCAGACCTGGAGGTTTTCCAGTCAAGGGGAAGGCGAGAAGGGCCAGAGTGCTAGCTGTGGGAACTTGAGACAATAACTTGTGACTAGGGACTGAGAGAGCCTGGAGATGTTGACAGGTGCCACAGGTACATGACACTGGAGAGACATAGTCCCCTTGGCCAGAAGTAAGGGGAATGGCTCCTTTTAGGGATGGGAACCTGTTGGACAAGTTCCTGAGCAATGCTTGACTTCCTTCCCTGGTCCAACTTGAGCTCACTTTAGATATAGGTCCTGCTTGAGACCTAAAACACACACACACACACACAAACACACACACACTTGTTCACTTGCTTTCACCTGCTCTTTTTCTCTCCCCAAAGCACACCTAGAAACCATTTCCCCCAAGGCATGCATAGAAACTGAAAGGAGAGTTTCCTGCTTGTCTTGGAGCTGGCCATTCAGAAGTGCTCAGATGATAACGCTTCTGTTTTCTATGGACCCTGAGCCATGATCACTAGGAAAGAGTGTTGCAGAGGCCAACAAACAGGAGAACAGGCCTTGAAGCATTCGTAACCAGTGTCCAGTCACTTAGACATGGTTGCCAGTGATTCAGTTGTGCCCATGAAGTCTGCATAAAACCTCAACATTTTGAGTTCAGACAGCCACACAGTTTAGCAAATAAGAGGTCTGTCTTAGTTACGGTTTCCATTGCTGTGAAGAGACACCATGACCAAGACATCTCTTAGAAAGGAAAACATTTAGTTGGGGCTGGCTTACAGTTTCAGTGGTTTAATCCGTTTTCATCATGATAGGAAGCATGGTAGCATTCAGGCAGACTTGATTCTGGAAGAGCTGAGAGTTCTACATCTGGATCTGCAGACATCAAGGAGGAGACTGGATGTGTTTCACATAACTTGAGTATTTAGGACCTCAAAGTCCTACCTCCACAGTAACATACTTCCTCTAACAAACCCCCAATAAGGCTATATATCTGAAAGTATTATTCCCTATGGCCAAGTGTTGTGATCATAAAAGAGAAAGAGCTATAAGAATATGTTCTGGCGTCGGGCATGGTGGCGCACACCTTTAATCCAGCACTCGGGAGGCAGACTTCTGAGTTCAAGGCCAGCCTGGTCTACAAAGTGAGTTCCAGGACAGCCAGGGCTATACAGAGAAACCCTGTCTCGAAAAACCAAAGGGGAAAAAAAAAAAAAAAAGAATATGTTCTGGTGGGGTGTGGGGGGATGGGGTGCCCTGACAGGCCCATGCTGAGGCATCCCTTCCCCCTGAGGGACAAGGCAGAGTATAGAATGGTATAGACACTAGTATGGTACAGAATAGAGTAGGGCACAGGGAGGGGAGTTAAGAGAATAGTAGAAGCAGAAAAAAGCAGAGAGAAGGAGAGAGTAGAGAAGTAGGGGCTGGCTGTGGAAATGTGGAGAGAGGGGGAAGGGAATGGGGAAATAAGGGGGCAAGATGCAAGAGAGAGGCAAGAGAATAAGAGAAAGAGGAAAGAGCATAAGAGAGAGAGGAGGGGTCAAGCAGCCCCTTTTATACTGGGCCAAGCCTACCTGGCTGTTGCAAGATAACTGTGGGGGTGGAGTCCAGACAGAATATCAATACCAAGCACTCAACTACTTGAGTTTATGGGGGCCAAACCTATTCAAACCACCACATTCTAATCCCTGGTCCTCATAGTATTGTGGCTATAACAAAATGCATTTAGTCCAACTTCAAAAGTCCCCATAGTCTATCACAGTCCCAAGAATGTTTAAAAGTCCAAAATTCTGAGATTTATATAATCTCTGAATTATAATCCCCTATAACATCAAAATCGAAAAGTAGATCACATATATTTCCAACATATCATGGCACAGGATATACATTACTATCCCAAACCATATAGAAGGAAACAGAGTGAGGAAATACTGGATGAAAGCAAGACCAGAAACTGTTGCAGGATATTTGAGTGTGATCTAAAAAGACACTGTTGTAGTGTGGCTCAGGCCTTGCACACATCTTTAACCCAAACACTTTCTGTTTATTATAGGCAAGTACTTGTGGTGTGGCTCCACCCTAGCTCACACCTTTAATCCACAAACTTAATAAAGTCAGTCCTAGGCCAAGAAGCAGAGCAAGTAACCAGCTGACAGGGAGTATGTGGTTCTCCCTTCTCCCTGGGATTGTTGGCCACCAGCCATGAGAACAAAGAGAACAGAGTTGACAAACAGGGTTTCAGACAGCCTGTGAATAGGAATGAGAATGGCGACAATCTGGGATCAGCTTTGGGGAGACAGATCAACTTTATTCTGTTATATAGTTTTTGGGGAAGAAGGTAGATTCTTCTCCAGGTGGGCAAAGGTCATTAGCTGAAGGATAGGGTGCTCACTGGTATGGAGAAGCATTCCAGGAATCTCCCGGTGCTTGCTGAATGGATTCTTATCCAGAGAAAGGGAGTTGGACTAGTAACCTAACCAAGGCTGTGTGACATTCCACAGGTAGAGGGTATAGACGGTTTGGGCTCTACAGGTAGAGGGGTTTCAGGCTTCCCATGTAAGGTCAGAGAAGGAGAAGCCCTGCTGGTGAAGAGAGTCCACCGTTTTGCACCAAGCTCAGGGATTTCTAGGAATGTCAGACTCTGACCTCAGTTAACAGGGTCCAACATCTCCGCTTGTTTTATTTTTTAATTAAGAAATGTCACCAAAGCCCTCACCCTCTATATTGGGAACTGTTTGATAGTGGACCCAATTGGTAGTGATATTTGTAGTGCTACTATCTGCCATTTTAAAAATCAGAAAGAGTGTACGCATCAAAATGGAACACAACAAAACCCAGAGGGGTAATGGGGAATGGGAGGCAGGAAAACAAGGGATTCCACCTTCCACCTTGCTGCATCCACAATTTCCTACAGAAGCAGACTCCCTGCTGAGCCTACTTGAATTTGCTCAGTGGATTGAAATTTCAAGAGCAAGTCTGTACAGTTTTTCTGAGGGTATTACCATTGGTCTCAAACATCATTTATTCATTTACATAGACATAACATTTTTTTCTCAATATTTTGCAAGCCCTCCTGAGTTTAGTAGCCTGTAGGCCCCAGCAAGATAGTTCATCTATCAATGGAGGGACCCAAGGCTGTCATCTGTGGATGCTATTGCCTGCTTGTCTTGAGAGTCTCCAATCAGGACAATGACAGGTTTGAGGCCACAGCAGGTCCCAGGCAGATGGCAGGTCCTATTCCATCTCTTAGTCTCTGTCTGACCTGTAGCAACAGAGCTGCCTTCCTCTCTTCATAAAGATGAACCCGTGGAATTGTCACAAGAGCGGTGCAGGAACCCGGCAGGGGGATGTCTTGCAGGGGGTTAATTTTTTATTTTGTTTTTCATCTCAACAGAAGAGATGTACGCATCAAAAGAAGAGATGAAACACCATGCTTATTACTGGAATAGGCAGTAACAGTTTGTCTGTGAAAAATAAACTGGCTTGAGTAGATAGCATGGTTTTTTTTAATTGAACTAATAGTTGTTGATGTAATCCACTAGACCTGTGGAGGGTACATCCAACATGATTCTCCGAAGCTTAAAAGAATCTTTAAAAACAGTAGACATTGTAGAGCGTGTCATTGTAGAGTCTTGGGAAATAATCTTGGGTTAACTGCATGAACATTCTTTTAGTTATTTTTCTTATTAAGGAAGAACAGTTATTCCTGTGCCCTTGCCCCAGGCTTGAGCAGGCTAAACAGATATTAATTGTTTGCCACAGTTGGTCTTCCACCTTGCTGCATCCGCAATTTCCTACAGAAGCAGACTCCCTGCTGAGCCTGCTTTGCAACATAATCCAGCTGAAACAAAGGATGGGTCTGTGGTTTTTTCCCCCAATATAAACGCTGAGCTGAATATTAAACTTTGAGCCTTGATCAGGAAACTTTGTCTTGGTTTCATCCTTCTCGCACCCGCCCGTCCTTTTTAATTTCCAGCCTCCCTTTTAGGTACCCAGTTCTCTTGGCTGCTGGACAGCTACATATTCCTGTTATTAGGAAAAACAAGCACTTAAACAAAATTCAGACAAAGAAACATAAAACTTTTGAGTTTTGAATGAGATAAGCTACATTGTCTCAAGCTATAGATGCAGAACTCCTCCAATCATTCTTTCGATTTAGGTTTGCAGCTCTGTGCTCCAGCTGGGCTGACAGGCAGCAACCATGTGTATAGTCAGTGCCAATGATCTGGTGGGTCCATGCTATCACCAGCTACTCTCCTGCAGCAGCTGTCTCTCCAATCTCTCCTGGTTCGCTTGCCTCCAAACGACTCATACCTTCCCAGCCATCTGTCCCCTTGGGGCTAGCTGTCACAAATCCCAGTAACCCAGTAAAATCAAAACTCCAGAGGCTTGTAAATTATCAGTCAGGTTTATAATTCTCAACTCACAAAATACCCACTCAAAGAACTCATAACTCAATTGATTTAAATACAAGCTGCACTCCTAGATTGGACAAATTTCCCTATATTATTCTATTTCTGGTCTGTGATACTCATAGCTACCTATGGCTATTTCAAGTCACATGGATCCAGTTTGTCCTCTTCCTCCATCTTCTCTCATCCCTGACTCCTCTGTCTCAAAAGAAGTGCCACTGACTGAGAGCACACAGTGAGCCAGACAGCAAGACAGTTCTGTCTCAAACCCAAAGCTGGTGGAGGCATGCCCAGCTGTAGCCCCTTGATGTTTGAGCTCTGGAAAACTGTTTAAAGCAATGAACTGCCTTTGTGGTCATCCAGCCACAGGGGGTACAGTGGTCATTAACTGAGGATGTCCAGGGTTCCAGACTCTCTGCAGAGCCACAAACAAAGGGAGAAGCTGGGCCAGCGGAGAGACCCACAGGTGCTGTCTCTGCTCTTGACTGAGGCTTTTCTTCTGTTTTGAGGTTTCTTTGTTTTGTTTTTGTTTTTGTTTTTGTTTTTGTTTTTGTTTTCTTTTGTAGGGTTTTCAAGAGAGCATCTTTGCTGGCCAGAGGAGAAAGGGGCAAGAGAAGGTGAAGCAGATGGGATTGAGAGCTCACATGGCTTTTTTAGTGAGTTCCTTATAGGGAATTTGATAGGGTGCACATTTTCCTAACCTGTGTGGGTGTTTTATGAAATTTTATGTATTATGAAATATTCCCTATAATAGAAAAGAGAGGAAGATCTACCAGAGATGCTCCATGTTTCCAAGGCTACTCGACTACAGGGGATTGACTACCCAAACAAACACCAGTCTTTCCCACATTAAGAAATTTGTAGCCATCCTAACTACTTTTAAGTGGCTACAGAATCACCATGTCATTAGCCACTGGCCAATTAGGGTGAAGGAAGCAGAGTCATTGAACACGTGTCCTGAGGACTTCATGGTATTACGGAGTTAGGCTCTGACTGCTGCTGTGACATCCCTCTTAACCTAAGAATTATATGAAAACTTTAAGGGGGCTTCCAACCCCTTGCTGGGCAGCATCTGGTATTTATAGTAATGATGGTTGATCTCTTTCAGGCATTGCTGCTGGAGCAGACTAATGATTCAATCACCACACTAGGAAAGAACATAGAGATATAGATTGTCAGCAGTGACCACCACCCTTAGAAAGCATTTGAAAGAATAAAATTGTTAGTGAAGCTAGGTTGAGACGTTTTTATTACTAGCTCTAATGTAGTAAATCTTAGGGAACAATTTAAAATTCAAAAAGGCACACTTTTTTTTTTATTTTCTTTATTTACACTTCAAATGCTATCCCGAAAGTTTCCTATACCCCTCCCCCCACCNCTGCTCCCCTACCCCCCCACTCCCACTTCTTGGCCCTGGCCTTCCCCTGTGCTGGGTCATATAAAGTTTGCAAGACCAAGGGGCCTCTATTCCCAGTGATGGCCGATTAGGCCATCTTCTGCTACATATGCAGCTAGAGACACAAACTCAGGGGGTACTCTCTTATTTCTTAAGATAGGGACCTTTTATGGTTAAGGAACAAGAATAATGGCAGCACTAGCTGACATCACTCTCACTGAGGCTGGACTGGTGATAAAAATATGTTATACCCATTTTTGCCCTCAGCTTCCTGATATAATTTATTAAAAACTGATAATGAAAGCTGGGCGTGATGGCGCACGCCTTTAATCCCAGCAATTGGAAGGTAGAGGCAGGTGGATTTCTGAGTTTGAGGCCAGCCTGGTCTACAAAGTGAGTTCCAGGACAGCCAGGGCTACACAGAGAAACCCTGTCTCGAAAAAGCAAAAAAACAAAAACAAAACAAAACAAAAAAAACTGATAATGAGTTGATATGCATTATGAGAATTTAAGGTAGATGTGACTAATTTTTATATAAATGTTTTAAGATTCACACAAAATTACTTTTAAAGATTAGTAATAAAATAAATACTTTCTTTGTAACCACAAATTGCTGCCTGCTAGTAAGAGAAACTGGCTGAGAAAACTACCTTGCTGGTTTACACCTTGTTACTCTATAATCAGTTGCTTAGTTACAAATGTATGTGGCTTCTTGGGAATAATTTCTTTTTTTACCTGTACTATGTAATGCTACTTCTTATAAAGGTATTGGGTAATACACTGTTTTTTCACAATCATTCACTAGAAGAAAACTGAAACATAATTACATTGTAATTTTATACTGCTTGAAAGATTTTGCTGGGATATATAAGAGATGGAAAGAAGAATAAAGTGTGGGGGCTTGAACATTATTCCTTCCATCCATCAACTACGTGCATATATATGTATGTATGTATGAATATATGTATGTATGTAAGGTTTGTGTGAGTTGGGGTTAGATGTGTATGTATGTATATATGTAAATCTTATCTGAGTGTGTGTTGGAGTTGGCTCAATCCATCAATTGTGGATGTTCAGTTCAGTGAACGTATGTATGTATGTATGTATGTATGTATGTATGTATGAGCATGAGTAAAATCCTTGGAGCCTGCTTGCTGGAGATTTCCTTTTACCATTTTATGTATAAATATGAATTAATATGTAAAAAACTGGGCTTTTGAGCTGCAAGAGATGAGTTATACAGAGTGTACAGAGCTGGAGTTATCACAGAGAAAGGAGCTTCAGTTGGGGAAATGCCTCCACGAGATCCAGCTGTAAGGCATTTTCTCAATTAGTAATCATGTGGGGAGGTCCCCTTGTGGGTGGTGCCATCTCTGGGCTGAGAGAGCAGGCTGAGCAAGCCAGTGGNAGCAAGCCAGTAAAGAACAACCCTTCATGGCTTCTGCATCAGTTACTGCTTTCTGACCTGCTTAAATTCCAGTCCTGCATCCTTTGGTGATCAACAGCAGTATGGAAATGTAAGACAAATAAACCCTTTCCTCCCCAACTGCTTCATGGTCATGATGTTTTGTCCCAGAATAGAAACCCTGACTAAGACACAGAGTTTTTAGAATAGCAGGAGAAAGCTGTCTCAAACAGAGTAGAACACAGAGAACAGTCTGAAAAGACCTGAGCACAGAAAGACAGAGCAATCTAAAAGCTATGTTGAGCAAAACATAGCTTGTCAGCTTGGACCCATAATTTGATTTTGAGTTATTTGTTTCACCACTCCAAGACTTCCATTCCGTCAGAACTCCTCTCCAAGTTGATGCTGGTCCTTGGCACAAAACCAATTCTTTAGATCCAATTCCTTTCATCTTTGTTGACTTCAACCAACTTTTTTCTCTTGGGTTGGTCTGCTCACTGTTAGCAGCTTTCCTTGGCAGATATCCCATTTATCTGCCACCTCTAATCCTTTGGGTCTCCAAGTCAATCCAGGTTTCACCTTCACAGCTTCTGGAACACAGGTTCTACTGCTACTGTTTCTGGTGGTCATACTGGTCATATACTGGCATCTCTAAAAGGATGAGGTCTTCTGCTATAACTGAGCTGTACTTTTACCAATGGCCTCTTATAGATTCTGTTCATGGTGCCAGGTCTCAGATTCTTTGCATGCCTCCTTAAAAACTGGCACAGGCTCTGTCTTCACTTATGTCCTCTCTTGAACTTTTATAATGCTAAGCCTCAGATGTTCTCTATGACTCCTCCGTGCCTTCAAAACAAGTACCCCCTGGGTGACTCTTACACATTATCAAATCCAGCTGTCAGCACAAGGTATAACCTTGGTCATCTCATACAATGGCCTTTCTGGGCCTCTATGCAGGGACACCCCTGACACATTCATGGTTTTAACAGCTTTCTTTTGTTGCAGAAGGAAATTCCATCGTTTATTCTAAAGCCAGAGCTACATGGTCAAAGCTGCAAAGTTCTGCTGCTTCCTGGGGCTGGAAAATGGTCCCCCTGTTGAATTACACCTTTACCACCTTTCTGTTTTCAGTGGTTTTCTTCACTGCCTAATCTTGGTTGCTCTATAACTTGCTCTGTACACTAGGCTGGCCTTGAACTCAGAGATCTGCATACCTCTATCTCCTAAGTGCTGAGATTAAAGGTGTATACCAATATGCCTGGACCTAAACTTTTTCTTAAGTTTTTTTCATTATATGTCTTTATGAGCATGGCCACTATGCCTCAAGGTCTAGATTAAAGTCATGTATTAGTCTGAATCAAAAGTGTGTGTCTTACAGCCTCAAGCTCTGGATCAAAGTCATGTTGCCTTCCTGCCTCAAGATCTAGATCAGGTATGCCTTAAATTACTGTATTGTAGTTTGTTTCAGAAATAATCAAACTGATAATGAAGAATAGCCATCATAATCCACCCTTGTCAACTTGTCACACAATCATATTTCCTAATGTCCAAATTAAACAATAGTCAGGTCATAATAACACCTAACATGATATAACTATCTCTTGTCCAACCACTAACATGCTGTAAATTTAGAATCTGCAACAATGTCTTTTGGGGAACATCCTTTTCACAAGATGTAAGCTTAGCTGGGTGGGATCTTTCACCAAGGTCAAGACACCCTCAATTCTATTTAATATGTTTAATCTGTTTATCTCCTGGAACATAAGATTTAGCTCCATTCCACTTCCTGGTGCCCCTTTAATCTCTTGAACTATACATATTATATTTTTCCTCTCACAGCTTGCTATTGTAGAATCCAAAATAAATTCAAGATCACTCAGCCCCTTCCCCCCTCTGAAGGGACTTTCCAAACTATATAGTTTTGGTGGTCAAAATGACTAGGCCAACTCTACAGCTGCCAAAACAAGATTAGCTATTCTCAGAAAAGTAACCATAACAAAAATAACAGTTCTCAGAAAAATTCTTCTGCCCTGCCCTGCACTAAGTTCTGAGAAAAAACACAAACTTCCCTGATCTTGCCGTCAGAATTTCCCACAACATTAAGCTGACCAATGAGTTTAAAAATATACTGCTGCTTTGCTGACCAATCATAATATGATTGTTCAACCCGCCACAAAAAAAGAGTAAAAAAGAGCTGTGCTTTTTGAGCTCAGGGTTGACTCTCCCTGCGAGACTGAGCAACCCCACGTGCCACGGACTGGACTCAGTTGGTACTTCCACTCATTGGGAACCAGGATTACTGGTACAGGTGAGCAAGGTGTTGGCAGATGACAAAACAGATGCAGACACCAGAGAGAATGTGTATCTGAATGTAATTTCTCAAAGCGATCACCAGACTTATAATACAGAAGAAAAACAAGAAAGCTAGGTGATACATCAGCCAAGGTACATCGAGAGACATAATGGTTCTTTCCACAAAACAAAGAAAATGCATACATAAAAAGTTGACAGGAGCCAGGCAGTGTTTACAACTGAGAAAGGAACAACCCTACCTAAAATCAGCTATTCACAGGAGCCAGGTGAAAGGTCTGATGCAATGCAAGTCTATTGTTAAACCCACCACCAGGGGTCCCTTAGTAAATACCTAATTATGCTATTCCTCTGGGCCAGGTGAAAAACATTCATCAGGGGAATTTCATTCTACTAACCCTTTCATGAATAATACAATACTTCAGTTCCTCCTAAAACCACAGCCCACCTTTTTTCTACTATTATGTAATGTAGGCTGCCATTCATGTCTGTAATGAGAATTCTAAGTATACTATTTTGAACTAGCCCTGAGAATACTAGCTCCTACCCAGCAAACTGAGGTGCCTGATTACTAACTGTCAATACTGGGGCATTTCATCTGAATGAATAACATTCTTAGGAAATTCCAAGCTCAGGATCAGCTCGAGGACAGCTTAGGACATCGGTGAAGACCAGGAAGCAAAGTTCAATTTGATTTAGGTATTAGTAAAATCATTTCTTGGAGGCACCTATAATAAAACAATACCGAAAGAAAGCACGGAGATCCATACACCGACTAATGCAGGGACAGGTTTGGAGCTTCCTACCAAGGTTCCAGGAGACTGAGTTTCCGTGAAACTCTTTGCCTCGGGACTGCATCCAAGCCTTTAGGCCTGTCACGGAGTCTTCACTGGAGTGGGTGTAGCACCTGCGCGTATCAGAACAATAAACCTCTTGCCATTGCAGTGATCTGTTGTCAAGTTGTGCTTTTGGGGGTCACACACCCAAGGTAAGGCTTTGGGGGTCTTACACTATATTTGATCAAAATGCTTTTCATAAGGGTGAACTACAGAGCAGAATCTAGGCTAGGGTATTTTGAGATTTCCTTTGTCAATGCAATCAATCTGAATCTCTTTACTTTAGCCTCAGGCAGACTCTTCAGACAAGGGCAAAAAGCAGTTGCATTCTTCACCAAAATTCCATAAGAATGAAATTAAAATTCTCCTTGAGTCAGGCCTTCACAGTTCAAATCACCCTCAGGACCACTGTTTTCCATGTTCTGACCAGAATGGCTCATGAAGTCCCAGAATTCCTCCCAACAAAAGCATGGTCAGGCCAATCACACCAAAACCCTAGTCTCTGGTATCAATTTCTATCTTAGTTAGGGATTCTATTGCTGTGACAAGACACCATGACCAAGGCAACTCTAAGAAAGAAAAACATCTCTGGGCAAACCCTGAAGGGGTTGCTGAGAAAGGTGCCAGCCCCTTGGATCCCCCTCCCTTGCTTTCTGACATCCTTTTTTTTCTCATGTCTATACTGTTCATCAAAGAAAAACATTTCAGAAGAAGAAGAAGGAGGAGGAGGAGGAGGAG
>NC_034591.1:4374311-4390557 GCF_900095145.1 Mus pahari
GGGAGGGAGGGAGGGAGGGAAGGAGGGAGGAAAGAGGAAGGAAGGAAGGAAGGAAGGAAGGAAGGAAGGAAGGAAGGAAGGAAGGAAGGAAAGAAGGAAGGAAGGAAGGAAGAAAAACAGGCAGACAGACATTTAATTGGCCTGGCTTACAGTTTCAGTGGTTTAATCCATTATCATCATGATAGGAAACATGGTAGCATTCAGGTAGACCTGGTTCTGGTTCTCTGAGAGTTCTACATCTGGATCTCAGGCAGCAAGGAAGAAACTGGATGTGTTTCAGACTTGGCATAACTTGAGTATTTATGACCTAAAAGTCCCACCTCCACAGCGACACACTTCCTCTAACAAGCCTCCAATAAGGCTACACAACCTGAAAGTGCCATTCCCTATAGCCGAGCACTCAACCACATGAGTCTATGGTGCCCTTCCCCCCATACTGTGTACTTTGTAAGTTTCTTGGTAATAATGTGTTAACATGTTCCCCCTGGGTCATCAACCAGAGGAGGGATGCTGTAGGGAGACTGAGGATTTTCTGATATATAACCAGTTGGTCAGAAGCATGGCTAACACATACTGGGGTTTGTTCCTGACATGAGCAAAGTAGTCTTAGGATTGAGTCCTCATCTGTGCATCTGAAGTTACCTCCAGGAAGATATTGTCAGAATTAGGTGGAATTACAAGACACCCAGATGTTTACTGCTACAAAATTGGTGGTAGAGAGAAATCAGCACACTGAGCATTTGTTGACCATGCTGGGAGAGTAGAGTGACAAAGGAACACTGTATTAATCTTGAAAATCCCCAAGGCCAACATCTGGTAGTGACCACACAGTCACTGGGTGCTTATTACAGACTGAGCCATGGAGTGACAACTCATTGCCTGCTTCTGCATCTTACCCACGTGTTAAGGATTTGTGAGCACTGGAGCATTTTATTAGAAAATGAGGGAGGTCTAAGCAACCAAAGTCTCAAAAGCCATATGCTAAAGATGACATCACAAAACACTGTTCAGTTGCACTTAGGAGAGAGTGTCAATGAGAAAATGCATTTAATGATGAATGATTAAAAACAGCCTTTCAAGGGAATACTCTGATTTTCTTTACTTTATCATAGATGCAGCATTTATTACTAATAGATCTATAACTTGTTTTGATAGCATTGTGACCTGTGTAGATGTCATGCTTCTCTAACTACATTACATATTCATAAAGCATGTAGATGTCCGAAGTGTGTCATAAATTATGACAAGTGCTGGAGATTAATGGTATATGTAGAAAAATATCTATACCACTATATTAAAACTTTGTACCCAAGCATGCACAGAGAACAGGATCTCAGAAGAGATGATTTATTTCAAACTTCAAAGAATAAAAAAGAAATCCATAAACTCATTCTTACATTCTATCCACATCACAGAGCACTTATTACTGGTCTGACAAATACTGCATACATGAATGAATAGATGCAATTAGTCACCAAACAAAACACAGCAGATATAACAGGGCCTAAGCTAGCCGCAAGGGAACTGTAAAGAAGTTCATTAGTGCTGAAGGGAAATGAAATTTAAAATGAAATTTAAGGCCTGGGATTCATGCAACTTATGTCCAGAGAAATAGTTGTTTGTAAGCTTGGAAGCCTGAGGCAGAGAGCACAGTGAGACAAGCCTGGACAAGCCCAGGCAGGCCATTGTTAGAACATTCCTGGAACTGAACCAAATGTTCCCCTAACCTGCCCCTCAGGTCTCCTAGCATTCCTGCCTTTGCCATCCTGCAAATGTGTACATTTAAATGAACCAATCGCATGTAACCGTGCCAATTCTCCCCACCCCCCGACCCTTATCCTATAAAGACCTCAAGCTTTTGGGCTTGGTTGTTGACTTCCTCTGTCTCCTGCATGAGTCGAACCGGAGCTCTGCCAATAAAAGTGCCTCGTGTGGTTACAGCAAGAAGGCCTGTCTGTTGAGTTCCTGGGGCACCCTAACTCCCGTGACCCGAGGACCTGAGGGAGTTCCTTGCGAGGGGGGTCCTACAGTGCCCATTTGGGGAAAACATAAAACCCTAGAAGAAGAAGAATAGAGAAGGGTCCTTCAGGGTCTACCAGTTGTTCAAGTCATCTTTACATACAAAAGAAACAAAAATTTTTAATTTTGTGCATTCCTGGAAAGAGCTTCACAGCAGCCTAGAACTCTGTGCCTGATACAGGAAAGACAGCCAATCAGCCAGTCAGGGATTGTTCTAATGAAGGAAAAAAAAAAAAAAAGTGGGTGGACTGCAGAGGAGCTTGGGCAATTCAAGTGTCAATAGGGGGTTACCTAGAGTAACCATTGGATCAGGAATACTTCTGCTGGGTATTGATAACAATTGCTGTGCTTTGTGAAACATTAAACACTGGATTCCTTTGAGCAGTATTAGTTAACATGGGTAACATTTAACAAACTGAGAAGGATACATGCATGTACTTCCATTAAGATAACAGGCCTGAGACCACACACCTATAATCCCAGCACTTGGAAGGGTGAGGCAAGAGGATAAAAAAAAAAAACAAAATAACAAATAACAATTGTGCCAAGAAAATTTGGGGTGTGACGAGATGGCTCAGTAGTTAAGAGCAATTACTCCTCTTGCAGAGAACCCAGGTTCAGTTCCCAGTACCTACATGAGGGCTCACCACTGTCTGTAACTCCAGTTTGGGGGGAATCTAAGAATCTCATCTGACCTCTACGGACTGCATAGACATGTCGTATGTAGTCAAGTTTTTACAGACAAAACACCCATATGCTACACATTAAATAAAACATACCAAAAAAAAAAAAAATCCCAAACCTTTTACAAAGAGATACAAAAGAAATTACTTTAAAAAAAATAGGAAACCATCTCTGGCCGTTTTACAGCAAAGAATTTCATTCTTTCTAAAACTAAGCATTTCCTAACCAATTTTGTGTTTGTCTGTTCTAGAGACAAGTTCTCACCACATAAATAAGACTGGACTCAAATTTATACCAATCTTCTTATTCTGTTGTCAGAGTGCTGGTATTACAGGCTTGTGTCACCATGCAGGGCTCCACTTTTCTGTTTGTTTTGTTTTTAAGTATTGCTACTCCCTTAACTGATTAGTTTTAAAAAGTGATTATATGATGCTTCCAAATCATGCCTAGCACAAGTATCACACAGTCATTAATAGTTATTTCCGTTATGGGAATGAAAGGTGGTTAAGAGCAGGGGCCCTGAGGTCAGCTGATTGTACCCAGCCCACGCCCTGACAAGCAGCACTGCCTAAGGGCGTGTTGATCGGGTCTCCCCGGGTCTGAGCTTCCCCTCTCTCTCAGAGCCTCTCCACTCAGACTGTCCTAGATCCCTAACTCTGACGTTGGATATTTTTAATTTTGTTTAGGGGAGTTGTTCCTTTCAGTTTTAGATTTTTTTCAACACAGGGTCCCACTTCATAACCCAGGCTGTCTCAGAACTCAACATGTAGCCCAGGCTGGCCATAAACTCATGGCGGATTTTCCTGACTCAACCTCTCGAGTGCTGGGGTTACCAACATGAGCCACCACTGTCAGCTTGAACTTCAGTTTATTCATCTATAAAACAGGTATAATGCTAGCAAATATAGTGAAGATTCAGTGATGTGTAGCTGGTAGGGTAGAAGAGCACTTCACAAAAATAGCAGCAAGGTTGGGGTCGAGGACCTTAATTTCTCATTTTAAGAAATGTTTACTTAGATTCCTACCCGATCATCTTTTTGAGCCTATGTTATCTCTTTGAGTTTATGTGTTTTAAATAAAAATGACAGGAGTAACATTTTACTTCTGTAAGTGCACAAATATTTTCCCAAGATTTCATATTACTAATTTGTTTTAGGTGAGTAAGCTTAAAATATTTTATGTAGAAATGGCTACTAAACTTTCCTTTTCTAAAATCTGGCATACTTTTTAAGCTTAGCATACTCTCATATTTTCTGACAGCAATACATTTTTCTTTATTTTAATTAGCTTTCCCATGTGTGAGCAAAATATTAACATTTAAAAAATTTAAATGGGGCCAACATGGGGTGAGCAGGGTGGGTGCCATTAGATGAGCAAGTACGGGGGTGGGGGAGATGGGAAGTAAGAGAAGCGAATGGTTTGTGCACTATAAAGAGAGGCAGAACTGGAAATACAAGGGCGGCGAGGGCATCCTTATGTGAGTAGCCTGCACTGCAACTTTAGACCATGGTGAGATCCTGGCTCATGCTGCAGATAAGGATCATGTCTGGGTCCACAGCCCTACAGAAGCAGAGCCTGTGGGGAAAACTTAATACTTACGTAACAGGCTACACCAGTCTAGATAGCTACAAAACGGGGGACTCTTTTCTCCAGCAGGGCTTCCTCTTCTCTGCCAAGCTCTATCTGGGGAGCCTGACCCGCACACCCTCTACCGGAGGAAGGTCTCATAGTCGCTGACAAGCCTACAAGTTCAGCTTCCTTCCTGACCCCGCCCCCACGCACCCTCTCCCCCCCAGCCCAACCCTACTCCCACCCCCATTCCCCCCCCCCCCCCCCCGCATAAGAACCTGCCTAGCAAGTACGTGGGGCTCCTAGAATGCCTGTCCTTGTAAACTAGGAATTTCCAGTACTTTATACTCCAGCCAGTGATTTACATTCACCCTGGAAACTCCTCCCCGCTAAGGTTCACATATAGCCCTTCTCTAACACTGAAAGCTGTCCAAAAGAGCTGTAACACTAGAAACCTCGGAGATCTCCACCCCCACCCCCACCCCACATACACACCACCAACACCAACACACACACACATACACACACACGTTCACACGTTCACACCCAGCTGGACCAGGATCCTGAGGACCCCACTCATTCTGGACTCCACATCATCCTTCTAGCTCGGTGCGCAGGTGGCATCTGCACACTCACAGGGAAGAAGTGGAATCCAAAACCACAGCTGGCGCCCAACAGCTGTGTATTCAACAGAACCTCCTGTTTGAGCAGGGATGAGTGAGTACCCTCTGGGCCCTGAGCAGTTCCTCCCAGGCCTTTGGCATCAACCCAAGGGCCCAAGGCTCCACACTCTGAGGGCAAACAACTTAGCTCTTTCCCACTTAGTTTTTGGTCAGAGCCATCACCTGGATTTAGATACGTTGAAAGGACATCTGATGCCTTCTGGCCAGAGTACTCTCTGGTGTTGGCATGAGGTCCCTAAACCTCTGTCTGAAACCTGACAACTGGGGCACATGCGGGAAATGCCCAGCCAAGGCAGAGAGAAAGCTCCCTAGGCCACACAACCCCTTGGACCCCTTTTCCCAGCCAAGGACAAAAAGGGGTCCTGCCACTCCCTCAACTGGTTCAGTCTCTCCCTCTGCTTGTGGCCCCACCAAGAATCTGGAGATCTGGGCAACCCCAGCTAATGCCCTGCCCTATCTGGGCTGGATTTTGCCAAAGTCAAGTCACCATTCTGAACAAGCAGTCTTTTTCCACAACGGAAACAAGAAAGAGCCACAGCCTAACACTCCTCTGCTGGCTTCAGGCTTGAGACAGAATCACCCAAATCTCTGGCTCACAGGCATCAACCCCTGACCTCACCAGCAGGCCTCAGTGGGGTGTCTCCCTCTCTCCTAGTCTCTGGCAGCAGGGTAGGCCTCTCCCCCAAGAGCTGGGGTGCATGAGGAACCTGCTCATCAGGCACTAACGCTCATAAGACTTGAGCAGGCAGAAGGTGGCAGGATGGCCCTCTCCCCCAGGCCATGTGTGAATGGCATTTGGGCAGGAAGAACCCTCCAAAGCCAAGATAAATCCTCTCAGCAGACTAACTGTATGCAACTATTGCCTGTTAACTAACTAAAACACAAAGCTGCAGAGCCTAAAACTACAAAAATAATAGGGGAATCTTGATGCTGACAAAGCCTGGAACAACACAGTTCACCCCAAACTTAAAATTTTCGTGCTTGTCTAAAATTTGTTTAAACTCTTGTTTTTCCCTAATAAGAAATAAGAATAACTAAAAAAAAATGTTCATGGTTTTAACCCAACATTGTGTACAGACAACCAACAATGGTAATAGTGACATATCTAAAATTTATCTGCCTTTGTAAACTTAAAAATTCTTTTAAGCTCTAGATAATCATCTTAGATTCACCTCTTCCAGGTTAAATGGACTACATCAACAACTGTTATTTAATTTTTAATTAGTAAAAAATAAGGCAGTTAAGCCAGTTTGTTTTTGACACACAAGCTGTTAACTGCCTATTCCAAATACATAATTATCCTCACCTTAAGTAGGTGTCGGGAGCCATCAAAGGACAAGCTAAACACTAGCAGATAATCTTCCTAAGATGACTTCGCCTTGGATTAAAATCTACGACAGAACCACAAAAGACAAGGTCCATGAGAAAATAATTTTAGGAAAGATTCCCGCTATTAATGTTTTCCTATTATCATCACATATATAACACTCACTAGGTGTTAGCCCAACCTTTTGAGCAGACTTCTGCAGAACTACTATCTTGTAGTGATGCTATGTAGACAAGTAGATGATTTCTTAATCCTTAATGATGATCCTATAAGACTTCCTAAATTTATAGTAATTATTAAGTTCTTTTAATAACACTATTAAGCCCTTTCTGATAGTCAAGAACTGCAATGAGAACTCTGCCAGTCTTTAGTGTTACCAGTTCATTGCTATAGACTTTCTCCTACTCAGAGCACATGCCAAGATGTAAAACCGTTAACCAAAGATCATAAAAAGGGAACTAACAATTTTTTATAGACGCTAGGACAGAAGATAAAATATTGACATCATGTATCTATACAAAACTTCACTAATAACTTAGTCATAGTTTTTAAGTCTTCATGAACCTGTGGAGCTATGACAGGTGATGAATGTTTAGCCAGATAATTACTCATTTATTATTACTCATAATGATTATGTATGTAAACATCCTCTGTTGTAAACTTCTATTTCGACTTATGATCTGAATTTATGTGTAAACTTGTGATGAACTTTTTACCACGTGATGGTGTATTCTGAAAGATATGTATAAGTGCTGAGGACAAAGAGAGCAGACAGAACTGAGGACATTTTTTTTTTAGATGGAATGCTTTTTAGGCAGATCTGAACCGAACTTTTTAGAACAGGACTGAGGAAAGTCATTGAGAGTAAGAGCATTATTGTGACATCGGAGCAGGAGGAGAGAGCAGATTAGGAGAATGTAGAGTAGAATAACTTAGAAACTATAAGGTAATATAAAAAACTAAGAAAGCAATGTGCAGAATGCAGAGGGAAAGAGGAAAAAGAAGAAGCAGCTGCAGAGAGCAGAAGGAGCAGGCAGGCTTCGCCTTACCATGGGACAGAACAGGTCTTTTCTTAATAACAAAGTAGGCTTAGTCTTATTAAAAGGAATAAAGCTTTCTTCTTACAAACTTGGGTTTAATTCATTGAGCATTAAAAGGGTAGAAGCTTTATTCTTTCTCTATGCAATATAGAAGGCAGTTCATTTTTTCATCCAGAATGAGTGAATTCTTTCTGTACTGGTACTTGGCCTTTGTTCCAATGCATATGTAAGTATGGATGTGTGTGTGTGTGTGTGTGTGTGTGTGTGTGTGTGTGTGTGTGTGTGTGTGTTAAGTACGTAATTATGAGAATGTATGCAGGCTGAGCCCAACTGATTTGAATGAAAATGTATAAATATGCATGTGTGACTTTGCACATGAATTTATGTGAGTTTATGCATATTTACATATGTAAAAGTTTTTCCTTCCGCAAGAGTGATTTTCTCCTCCCGGTTCAATAGGAGCTTGTTGCTCCAAACTTTCCCCTAGCCTGACAAGCAAGAAATATTTTGAAAAGGGGGAAAAGGCTCTAGTAATTAATCCTTTATTTAATCTCCTGCTGTTTTAGGATGGGGAGCTGAATGCCAAAGACTGCAGTTTTTGGCCTCAGAGGAACACAGAAGGCAGGCCAGCTACAGTAGCATAGTAACTTAGACTTAGATAAGTAAACTTTTTATTACTATACAGCAACCCTAAGTATCTTGTAAGACAAATGCCTTACTCTCCACTGACACTCTTCCTCCTTCACTGCCTCAAGGAAACTGAGGACAAAAAAAGAAGGCCACACTGGGGCTGTGCTCCCCTCTTCCTCCCCAGCCCCAAGCAATCCCCAGAAATTCTCAGCTTTTCTTACCACAACACAGGTAACTGCCTCCATATATGGAGATTTCAGACATTAGGAATACCAAATTGAATCCTCTAGCCACAATGACATCATGTTCACCAACCTTAAAACTCATTTTCAGCTTTCCATTGACAATCTCTGGTACAAACAATGGTGAATGGGAGTCATGGATAGCTCTACCCTCATGGATTTTCTGCATACCAAGTAACTGACCTCCTCTGCCAACTTGTTCCTGTTTCCAAATAAGTATTTACTCACAGTGACCTTCTTCAACAGGAATATCAAACTTGGAAGGGCCAAAACACAGTACATCCATTATCAGGTGATCTCCTTCCCCTAACTACCCATCCCAACTCCTTTCAACACATTTTTTTTTGTGTGCTTCCCTCTCCCAGATGCCATTGCCTTTAGGCTTTGAAAACACCAACTTTTAAAGGTAGCATACATTTTTGCCCCAACACATGTATGGATGTGTGGTATGTACAAATCTTCTGAAGATGATTCTCTGTTCTATATTTGATCAGGTGAAAACCAGCTATAAACTTTAAAAGCCCATTTGGACTACAAAACCTGTTATATAAACCTCCCCCCCACCTATGCTACATGAAAGGATGACATATAATAATAAGTTGTGAGTTCTTCTGTAGTCAACAAGATTTATTGGCTGCTGCAGAGACATCCATGTCTCAGCCAGTCTCTGAGATGATCTAAGACTTTAAAGGGGTCTTTCCTGGTCAAATCTGTTGTGGATTTTCTTGGTCAAATTTGTTGTGGTGCTGTTTGTATTTTGATGCTAATTCTGCTTCCTCAAGAGAGGCTGCACCACCGATGATGATGATGATGATGATGATGATGATGATGATGATGATGATGATGATGATGGGATCATGGTACTCGGGTAATTTCAGATGAGCCTTCTCCCCATTTTAACTGGTCAAATGAAGGCTAGGGCATGTGATTGGGCAGTGGAGGGAAAGGTGGGGCTGGAGGTTTTAGAGAAGGAGAGAGAGGAAGGAGGAAGGGGGATATGGAGATGGAGGAGAGAGGAAAATGACAGAAGAGGAGATGGAAGGAAGATGGAGCAGAGCCACGTGGCCTGGAGAAGCCACAAGTAGCAAGGGATCTCATAGCTGGGGAATAGAGTAGTGTAGTGGTGTATCTGCCCAGTCTAGGTGTACAGCTATAAATATTACAACTGAGTTGTGTATTCTTTGCGCAGGCTTATCGGGATTGGAGATTTACAACCACAAAAATCTAGTCTTAATTAATCTTGAAGGAATCCACAGCTTTTCTCATCCCATTGAAACAAAAGCATATCCTTTCCCACAATGCAATGCATTTCCTGACTTCCATTCTGAAGTTAACACATCCTTATAATATCGAGGCTGATTCAATTCATCAATCCTTTCTAACATCCAGTGATTTCATTAGCCATGCTACCTGTCTTACTGACATTTAAAATATTTAAAATTGATACAGCATTATTTAATCTATCTCTGGGAGATCTCATATCCCCCTTCTGTTTTATAGGTATTTCCATTAAAGTGTGGTTAGATTTTTCCACAACTGCTTGACCTGTAGGATTGTAAGATATAGATATAACATTTAAAGAATTATTGCATTTTACTGGATACATATGCTAGAGCATTATTGGTTTTTAGCATGTAAAGGTTATCCCTAAGATATCTATCATTTCTAATAAATGTGTAAGTACAGAATCTGTCTCTTCAGAACTCAAGGCAGAAGCCCATTGAAATCCTGAATTGTATGATATTCATACTTTAATTTTCCAAACTTTGCAAAATGAAACACATCCATCTGACAAATTTCATTTCTTTGGTTACCTTTAAAGTTATATCTGGAAGGTAACTTGATTATATCAAGAACAAGTAGGACATTTTTTTATAATTTTCTTGGCTTGTCACCAAGATATAGAAAATTTTTTCTTTAAATGTATTTCCATATATAGAGAGATTAGATAGTCTCTGTTTTGAATTACTTGTTGCAGTTGTATAAATAACAAAATTAATTCTGAATCATCTGGAATAAGATCAGCAGTTTCTATATGCAAAACAACTCTCTTTGCATATTGAGAAGCATCTACTTAGGGTTTCACTGCTGTGAACAGAAACCATGACCAAGGCAACTCTCATAAGGATAACATTTAATTGGGGCTGGGTTACACATTCAGAGGTTTTGTCCATTATCATCAAGGTGGGAGCATGGCAGCATCCAGGCAGACATGGTGTAGGAGGAGCTTAGAGTTCGACATCTTCATCTGTAGGCTGCTAGCAGAATACTGACTTCCAGGCAACTAGGATAAGGGTATTAAAACACCCACAGTGACATACCTACGTCAACAAGGCCACATCTCCTAATAATGCCACTCCCTGGACCAATAATATACAAACCATCATACTAACTGTATTAAGAGGTCCTGCAAAATCTAATAGAACCATGAGGATAGCATATGTTCTGATTTCTGAACTGAAACTTATGGACTTATTTCTTTCTGACCTTCTGTTCCTAATATTTTTTTTTATCTGTATAAAAGGTAGGAGCTTTAGAAATTGGTGTTACTTTCACTATATGAGGAAGAACCCAATTAGTGTTTTCTATAATCTAAATCATTATAAGTTCTTCGTCAGTCCTTACTGATTACCCATAATGTGGTAATTTCAGCATTAGTACAAGTGATTACAGTCTCTGCTGAGTTTGTTCTTGTTGATTGATGAAGTCTTATTCTTTCTTTCACAATCAAATCACAAATATTTTCTGTATAGTTTCCTTTTTTAAATTTTTTTACTCGGTTTATGTGCTAAAAATATCCATTCACAGATATTACCTTCTGTAGACGTTAGAGCCTGTTCTTCCTCCCAGCCCCATGCTCCCATAAATAAGACTCAGACTCAAAATACATTTACAAACACCCTAACCATATAGCTATGGTCTTCTCCTACTAGAATCATAACTTAAGGTAACCCATTTATTTTAATCTACATTCTGCCATGTGGCTGGTTACCTGTGCTCAAGTACCATGCATCTTTCTGCTCTCATCTTCCCAGGTGGCTCCAACCCAGAATTCTTTCTGTTCCTGAATATCCCATCTTCTATCTCCTGCCTAAGCTTTTTAATTGACAGGTGATGCATTCTTACAATACTTAAGATATTCTCTCTACAATCTTCTTTCTACATAAGAATTCCTGTGGGAGAATAAGTACAAGTCAAAATAAATAAAATACAACGCAGCTCCAGATCCAGGCAATCTACTTGTGTATTCTGTAATCTCTTTTTTTCCACAGTCAATTCTCTTTCAGTTTCAGCTGATAACTTTCCTGACTGAATCATGTAGTAAGGCTTGAAATAGATTTCTTAGCTCTTGGGTAGTTAATCCAATGTATGGGCCTAAGCCAATTGATATCTTCCAGCAATTTTTGAAAATCATTAAGAGTTTGTAATTGTTCTCTTCTGATCTGTACCTTCTGTGGCTGGATTTTTGCAGTCCTATCTTAATTCTAGATGATTAATAGAATCTGTATTGTTTGTCAGAAGCAATTTCTAATTCCCAGCAAGGCAAATTTCTCTTTATTAATTTTTTTCTAAGAAATTTACATCTGAATCAGCCAGCAAGATTTTAGGGGTAGTATTTATATGCACTGTGTGAAGAGGTATCTCTGGGATGAAAAAAAAAGTTCATGACTTATAGCAAAGGCAAGAAGTCAAAGGTAGGAGTTCAGGAAGGAGATAAGAGCTGTACTCAGGTGTGAGAAGATTTGCCACTGAGGATTAGAGAACGTTGGACTATGAAACTGAGGAGAGGTGAGCCAGTCATGTGGCAGAACATAAAATAATATAAATGGTATAATAAGTTATGAGCTATTTGGGAACAAACCTAGCATAAGGCTCTACACATAAATACATAAGTAAGTTTCCATGTCATTATTCAGGAACTGGGGTGGACATAGAAAATATCAACCGGTTACAAAAGATAACGTTCATATAATGATAAAGTATAGATTGAAGAAGCACTTTATGAATTACTTCTAATGGTGGTTGCACAAAATATTGATACAAGGTGGAACTATTTAACATTTCTTGTGGCAAGACGCTCCACTGGAATCTCTTAGTTGGGCTTTTCATTGTCAAATGTCAGTACAGTGAAAGCAAATCTTACTCTATCTTGTTTTTCAATGAAGTGTTGAGGAAAAGCAATCCTTTAAATCAATCACTATAATAGGCCACAACAAAATTAAAGGGATTTCATGTTATAAGGAACCCATAGACTGAATTACTTTATTAATTGTTCTCAGATCTGTCAGCATCCGCCATTTTCCAGATTTCTTTTTCTTTTCTTTTCTTTTTTTTTTTGGGGGGGGGGCAATTATGCAACTTTATTTGACATTCATCAGGTTAGTTATCATCCACATTAACAGTCTATAGATTTTTGAATGTGATAAGGCAGTAAGTTACCAGCGTGTAGAGCTTGTTTGGGGAATCCTCATCCTCATTATGTTTTCTGGACAAACGTACTCGGATGCGATGGAACATTGCTTATTCCCTTGACCAAGATGGCTTTATTGAGCCTGGTGTCAAGGCACACCTCTGCTGTCCCCATTTCCTTCATGGCAAACTTCCGGATTTCTTTGAGTGCCCGAGGAACACGCTTCTTGAAGCCCACTCCATGGAGTGGGCTTGTGAATGTTGATGGTGCATTTTCTGGGTCACCACCTTGTTGATGGCAGAATGGCCCTTCTTCTTGTCACCCATCTTTGCAGGAGCCATTCTGCCAGGCCCAAGTTGGAAAGGAAGGGTGTGAGGGATTGTGGGCTCCAGAGTTCTTTTTAATGACAAATATATAAGAATTCAAAGGGACGGTAGACTCTTCTATATGTTGAGCCTCCAGCTGCTCTTAGATCATCTTTTCTAGTGTCTGTAACTTTTTTTTTTATTATTATTATTTAAGGGCCACAGATCTACTCAAACAGGCTTGTCAGTTAGCCATTTCAATGCCAGAGAAGTTGGTATTCCATCTGCAATGGCCCTCTTTATAAATTTGGAGAGCGAATCTCTGCTGTGTCCAGCTTATGAACAATCTGGACAGTTTATAACTGTCTTTAATACCACTTACCAATATATTTATCAGGCACAGGTCCTATTTTACAGCTTGTGCCTGAAGCTGGAGGAATGCTAATCTGTGCTTCCCACTGTTGCAACAGATCTCTTCCACATACATTCATGGCTATATCTGATACAGATGTAGTTAATCTTCCTATCTGACCTTTTGGGCCCACATATTCAATCCGTTTTAGACTTTGTTTTAGCTGATACAATGTGCCAATTCCTAGGAGCTATTCCTAGGACCTTTTGATTGGCCAAGGTGGATTCAGAGAATATTGCAAAATTGTTACATCTGCTCCTGTATTCACTAGAATTTCAATCTCAATTCCATCTAATTTTAATTTTAATTTTGGTCTCTTGTTATCTATAGCAGTTTGCCAAAATATCTGTTTTGCTATCTTCAGAATCTCTTGTTCTATCTATAAGAGCTGCTCTATCTCTGTTAAACAGTTCAGTTACGTTTTGAGCAGCTCTGTTTCTGTTTGTCCTATAGGCTTTAATTTTTCCAGTTGCTTTCTAGAAAGCTTTTCTTGGCTGACAGGAAACAAATGGCTCAGGCTGGTTTTGGTAGAGGCCTGAGTGTAGCCCTTAGTCAGTGATCTGACAACAAGGACTTTTCTTAAATATCTCCGGAAGATCTACATTCATAAGCCCTTTGTCTGTTCCTTCCACATCTTTTACATATCCCAAGAAACTTCCTCCCTTCATTAGAGGATAATTTATTCTTAGAAACTGTTTGTCTATCTACAGTCCTTTAGGAAATGACCTGGTCTTTCACAGCCACAGCACTGAACATTTTGAGTTCTCATATCTTTTGTAATCATTTGTCCAACCACAACCTAATTGTGAGAATTGGATTCAATATCCACAGTAGTTTTAATTCATTCACAAATAGGTGTGGAAATAACCCTTAAAGTTCTAGTAGCCTTTTGCAATCAACATTAGTATTCCTAAAATCTACAGATTCAATTAAAATTTCTCTAGCATTAGGATGTGGTATTGTTCTATTTTCAGCTGAAGTTTTTTTTGTAAAAAGTCAGTGAAAGATTCATTTGAACCTTGGGTTATCTTTATAAACTATCTGGTTCAGATAGTTTTCCCTACTGTTCAACTTTATCCCAAGCTTTTAAAACTACTGTACACCATTGCTCTATGACCCCCTCCTTAGGCTCATATGTTTGAATGCTTGATCCCTACTTGGAAGAACTTTTTGGGAAGGAATATGAAGTGTGGCCTTGGGGAAGGTTTGTCACTGCATGTGTACAGTGATGTTTCAAAAGTCCATACCATTCCAGTTGGCTCTCTCACCCCACGCCCCACTCACCTCTCTCTCTCTCTCTCTCTCTCTCTCTCTCTCTCTCTCTCTCTCTCTCTCTCTCTCTCTGCCTCATGCTTGTGCATCAATGTGAGCTTTCAGCTACTGCTCCAGTGCCATGCCTGCCTGCAGCTGCCATGATCTGTGACATGATGATCATAGACTCTGATCTTCTATGACTCAAAGCCACCAAATAAATTCTTTAGTTTATAAATTGCCTTGGTTATCGCATTTTGAGACAGCAATGGAAATTTTACTGAGAAAAAAGTTGGTCCTAGGAATGGCATATTTCTGAGACAGGCATGATCGTGCTATTTGGGGGAATAATGTGGAAGGCTTTGGGACTTTGGACTAGAAAAGTGGTGCTTAATGTTTTAAGCAGTGTTTAATGGGCCAGCCTACTAGGAACCAGGAAGGTATTGGTACTTACAAAATGTTGACTATGCAGATCCAGCTCAAAAGGATTTGCAGGGGTGTAGTATTAGCAACTGTTTAGAAACTATCCTTGTGATTTAGGCAAAGAATGAGGTTGTTTTCCCCCTTTCCTATGAATATGTCTGATGATAAATTGAAAAGCTTGGGATTAGTTGTATTGGCTGAGGAGACTTCAAGAAGCCTAGTATGGACTCTGCCATGTAGTTATTAGTAGTCACTCTTATGCAGATCTACAATAAAATGAGGAAGCTGAGCAAAATATAAAATGCACAAGTTAAGGAGAAAAAGAACACCATGTAGTCTAATGTTGGAGCCTTTTGTGCAAGGAAATGGGAAGTTTAAAGAAATGCTGATTGGAAATGGAATAAAGGAATGGTGCTCATAGGGCAAACTTCCAACTTGTAAGAAGGAAATACTTAAGGATTCTTCTCCTAAAACAAAGGAAAGCTTACTCAACCAAGGAAACCATTGACAGATCAAAGCTTGTGAGTGTAATTCAAACAGGAAGTCAGATTCCATTCCAAGCAGGCAGCAGAATTTGTCAGTGTTGGCCACTTGGTTCTGGCTTTAGAGTCATGAAGGATACAGGAGAAAAGGAGGTCTTGAATCTTCTCCCACTCTTAAGGAAGCCATTGAGGCCAGCCATGTGGTAGGGGAGGCCCAGAGGCTTGGAGAGGCCATCAAGTGAAGCTATGATGGTGAGGTCTAGGTTGTTTTGGAAATCCCAAATTGTTGGTGCTGTCAGAGTGCTGAGCTGTCTGGAAGAAAGAACGACAGGAAGGGAGTGGAATTAGCCCAAGAGAAAGAAGTATATTGCAGTCATCAAAGCTGGAAGACTGGAGCCGTCTAAGCCCTTTGACATTAGACATATAGTTTCAGAATTTAGAATTTTCCCTGCTAAGTTTCAATCTTGCTTTGCTCCAGGTGTCAAATCCAAAGAAACTCAGAACAAATGGCTAAGTGTGGTGCGTACCAAAGCACATGCTGGCTGCCAGGTTCTCTCAGTATTGCAAGTACCTGTTATAGAGTCCTGCCTTCTCTTAACACTTCTCACCCCACTCCCTATCTTAAACCTCTCCAGCCTCTTTTAGTGTCTCTCTGTCTCTCTCCATTGGCTCCTCCTCTTTCCTTTCTCAGTCCACTTTCTCTCTCTCTCTCTCTCTCTCTCTCTCTCTCTCTCTCTCTCTCTCTCTCCCTTGTAATGATGTTAAACT
>NC_034591.1:4390648-4419344 GCF_900095145.1 Mus pahari
AATAAGAGCTTCTATTTAGCTCTTATTTAAGTCCCTTAAGGGCTACTTTAGCACTATATCCTCTCTCTCTCTCTCTCTCTCTCTCTCTCTCCCTTTCTCCCTCCTTCTCCCTCTCTCTTCCTCCTCTTCCTCCCCTTCTTCCTGCTCCTCCTCTTCCTCTCTCACTTCCTCTCCCTCCTTTCATGACCTGGTTCAGTCTGGAATCTCTTCCAAATGCCTCGGGCTATACTTTCCCTCATATCTACAATAAACCCCTTTTCCTCACCCATACCTTGGTGAAGTCATGTCCTCAATTTCATTCACCACTATTTCCTCACTACACCTGTATTCCTCCATTTTGGAATGGGAGTATATATTCTATGCCATTCTATATTGCAAGTATATAATCTGCTTTATGATTTTACAGAGCTACAATTAAGAGACTGTCTTGAGTTTCAGAAGAAACTTTAGATTTTTAAACTGTCTTGAGGCTGTGACCGACTATGGTGATCTTTGAAGTTGTACTAAATGTGTTTTTGCATTATGGTATGGCCATTAGCCTATTGGGATCACAGAGGGGAATGTAGTGGTTTAAATGAGAATGGTCCCAGTGGGCTCTTGAGTTTGATTCCTTGGTTCCCAGTAGGAGGAATATTTGGGAATGATTAGGAGATGTTAGGGGATATAGCATTGTTGGAGGGAATGTTTACCACGGATGGGATTTGGGGTTTCAAAAGCTCATGTCATTCATTCCCAGTTCTCTCTCATGTTTGTAGATGAGATGTAAGCTTTCAGCTACTGCTTCAGCACACCATGCTTGCCTACCTGCTGCCATGCTCCCTGACATGATAGTCATGGACTCACCCTGTGGGACTTTGAGCCCCCAAGTTAAATGCTTTCTTTTATAAGTTGACTTGGCCATGGTATTTGTCATAACAATGGAAAAATGACTGAGACAAATCTCAGTGTAAGGTATGAGACTCTGAACTGCTTGAAGAAAAGTAGAGGAAGGTGTTGCAGGGTCCAAGTATGGGCATTCACTGTCTGGAAAGAATAGCTCAGGAAAGGGCACCAACCATTAATGAATGGGACTTCATGAAATTAAAAAGCTCCACACATTAAAAGAAACAGCTGAATGACACCCTACAGAATGGCACAAAAATCTTTGCTAACTACAAATGTGACAAAGGATTAATATTTATAATATCTATAATATACAAAGAACTAAAAAAAAACCTAAATAACAAGAAATCAAACTTAATCAGTAAGTGGGCTATGTGAATAAACAGTTTTCAAATGATAAAATACAAATGGCCAATGCACACATGAAAAGCATTCAGTATCACTAACCCACAGAAAAATGCACTGTGGAACTACACAGAAATTCCATTTTACACCATTCAGAATGGCAAGCTTGAGAAGATGTCAGCAGGTGCTGGTGGGGGTGCAGACAAAGGAAGCAGCTGTATATGGTTAAATGAAAGGATAAACCACTCTAGACATAATGGAAATCCATATGCAACCCCCTCAAAAGCCAGAAAGTAGTTGTATCATGTGACCCAGCCCTACCTATCATTGTTATTCACCAAAGGACTTCAAGTCAACACATCACAGAGAGACTGTACAGCAATATTTATTGTAGCACTCATGGCAGAAGCTATGGAGCTAGTTTAGGTATTCGCTAACAGAGGAACAGGCAAAGAAAATATGATATACTTATGCAATACAATTTTATTCAGCCATAAAGCAGAATATAGTTATGCCATTTGTAGGAAAATAGACACATTGGGAGATTATTATATTGAGCTACTCAAGTCTTAGACAAATATCATATGAGTTCTCTGACTTGTGCTTCCTATATTTTTATAGATTCATAAAATCAGCATGCATATATGACATTAAGTAGAAATAAAACTATGTAAGAAAATAAAAAGGACTAAAGAGAAGGGAGAAGCAGAAAGGGGAGCTGAGTCATGAGAGGGGAACACACCCAATGTTCATTATATATCTGTGTGAGAATGTCTTTGAAATCCAGCACCATGTACAATGAGGCTATGCCAATATTTTTAAAGGCTTTACAGTTTCATAATTTTCTCTCAGTGCCATTGATGATGTCTTTCCCTAGAGGAGTAGGCCTTGCTTCCCATGACTATTCGCACGCTCGACATTCAGTTCATTTGCTACTCGATAATTCTGGGTTTTGATATTTAGTTATGAGTCATAAGTTTCTTTTCCTTTTATATTTCAGTCTTGCCATTTACCCATGATGTACTCACTCTTTTTAAAAATAAGTTGGAAGGAATTGTGGTCCATTTCTATCATCCTAGAACCTAGGAGGCAGAGGTAAGAGTACCGCAACATTAGGTGGGTGGTTTTTCAACTATTTTTGTGTTTTAAAACAATATATATTATATTTATATATCTCCTTATAAATATAGATATGTTATATCATATATTTTAGTATGTTGTTTATATATAATAAATATATTATATGTATATATTTAAATACATTTTTATTCATATATATATATATATATATATATATATATATATATATGACATATTAAACCAGAATAATCTGTTGTTAGAGATTAGTAAAGCATTCTCTTTGATAGTGACAGTGCTTTCCTAACTTTCCTCTGAAAACTCTTGTGTTCACATTTTCTGCTTGGAACTATTCCATGTTTCATCTAGAAATTACATTTCTGTAGTTATAATCATGAAGGTCAATAGCCCATCCCAAATCAATACTGTAGCCCATCCCAAATCAATACTGTAAAGCAACACTGAACTGAACACGCCTGCAGAAAGCACAGCAGAGCCCAGGCACATCCAGGCTGGGTGTGGCCGGATTGCAGCCACATCTGAAGGTACGCCTCACATCTTTCTTGACCTAACTGGGTACCTTGACGTGCTCTTTTCATAGTCATGGTAGAAGCATAGGAAGGCATGGGAAAACATGAGACCCCCCTCAAGCCCTAGATTCAGAACTGGAAAATCACCCAAGAGGCTGAAACAAATGATAGACCCATATGGTCTTTCTGTTTTTATATGAGTATTGCTCACACGGGTTCTCTTTGTTTAAATACTGTGCCCGTTCATGGACTATGGTTTTTCCCATGTTGATGATTTATACCATTTTTTTAAAATAGTAAATTCGAGCTACTAATTGTCTGCTCTAGTATCTGCATTTTCCTCTGAGTGCAGCCTGCGGAATCCTCCACATTAGCATGCCATTCCTACATCTGCCGTGGCTGTTTCCGCTCACTGATGGACTTCATTTCCTTTCTCATCACAGATGTCTATACTTCATTAAGCTTGGTTTGTCCCTTTTCTCTGGTACTGGCTTTCCCAGAACCAGAGGCGTTGAGAGAAAACCGGGGACAACTCTGGGTTTTTGCAAATAACAATGAAGTGAAGCGTATACCAGGAGTGGCTCTTCTGTCCCTCAGATGCTGTTCCCAGTGCAACTCTCCCTCAGATGGCTTCACAGCTCCTTTGATAAGCAATTTGGGACAGCATGTTTGTTTGTTTTTTTAAAATCTTCCATTTGGAGAGATAGTTCCTCAATGCCAAAGTTAGGGCAGCATCATTTCCATCTGAGACTGTAACTAATCCATTTAAAAAAAAATGCCAAAATCAATGTTGTATATTTTTATAGAGTGTTTTTGCTGCATTCAAGTTATCTCCCTCCTTCCTGGCTGCAGATACAGTGCAACTATCTACTCCAAGCTCCATCCCACATTCAAACTATGACGTTTCAACCTGTTTTCCTCAGCTATTTCATCAAGCAGCAAGAAAGATAACTAACAATCTGAACTACTAGAATAAAATATGCTTAACAACTAAAGAATCAAACCTTTACACAATTTACCTTTATCTTGGTGTTTTGCCGGCATGTATCTGTGTGCAGGTGTCAGATCTTGTGAGCTTCCATGTGGGTGCTGGGAATCCGAATATAGACCTCTGGAAGAGCACTCAATGCTGCTAACCACGGATCCATCTCTCTAGCCCCTAGAGAACTAAACATTAAAGGTTGCTGTTGTTTTTCCAAGGAAGGTGTTTCTGGGCTACAGGTAGAAAGAAATAGCTCATCTAGATTGGGTAATAAGGATTGGGTAGTAAAGAAATCTGTTTCTCAGAAGAGTAACAACTTCCATTGGTGGTCTGGTTTGGTTCTCTTGTGTTTAACCCTCCGTTGGATAATGCAACAGACGTAGCTGTTCATTTCTCAAGTCCCTTTCTTAAAGAGAAATGAAGGCATCCTAGGTGCCTAGCAGCTGATCCCACCCATGTGGCAAACCAGCATAAATTTACCTTCATAGTTTTCAATTTGGATTGAAATATTGAATTATATCATCATCATCGTCGTCGTTGTAATCATCATCACCATCACCATCATCATCATCATCATCATCATCATCATCATCATCATCTTTATGCCACAATGCTCTAGACCTTTTTCAGTTCAGTTAATTGAACCTCCATACCCACAGAACTTCACGCCTTCCCAATCCCTGGCAACCTCTTTTCCATTCTGTTTCTTTGCATTTGGTTATTTTAGATACTTTTAAATGCCATTATAAAATATTTTTTTCTGATTGTCTCATTTCATTTAGCACATGGTCCTTAAGGTTTATCTAGAGCAGTGGTTCCCAACCTGTGAATCAGGACCCCTTTGAGGGTTGAACCACCCATTCACGGGGGTTGTGTAAGACCATCCTGCATATCATATAAATACATATACATGCATGTATATATATGAAAGAAAGACCCTGCTTTCTTTCAGAACTCCTAGAAATGGCTAGTGGTATAAACATGTTCAATTACTTAAGTAAAACCAATGGGTGGCTTCATAATTACCGACTAAATCATTATGTTTTCTCAAAGAAGAATTTATAAAAGTTTAGTGTAGTGTAAAATTATGGGTAGGCAGGTGTGGTCAAAAGTGATATGTATGGAAGCAGGTCTAAAGTTGACGATTTGTGTGTGTGTCTGTGGGTGTGTGTTGGGTGTGTGTTGGTGTCAATAAATTATGCAGTAATTATAAGGAAAATCTAATAAAATGGCATTGATAGCTAATGTGTAGAGGAATCACAGAATTCAATACTTGAAAGCCATCAAAATAGTGTGCACTAATTATAATTGAGAAAGAAAGCCAGACCTGATGGTGCAGTTCCTCAACACTCTGAGGCAGGAGGATTGCAAGTCCAAAGCCTGCCTGAACTATACAGCCATCCTGAAGAAATTGTGAGAGCCTGCCTCAAAATATAAAAGGTAAAGGGAGCTGGGCACAAACCTCAGAAGTACAGCATCGTGTCAGCAAGCACAGGGGCCCTGGGCTTAATCTCCAGCACAGCAAAAAAAAAAAAAAAAAAAAAAAAAAAGGAAAGAAGGAAAAAAGCAACACACTCATATATGGTTCTTATTCACAATGGGAAGCTGAAATACATCTTTCCAAAGCAGCCTCCATAAGTGGATACTAAAGTGCACTCCAAGCAAACACTGCACGTAGTGGACTATAACCCAGCTTAAAAAACATTCACAGCTGAGTAGTTTATCCAGTCACAGGTCACCACCTGATCAGGCCATGTCCACATACAACAAATGCTGACCCAGCCAATGAGGTCACTTCTACATGGTACTTACTGACATGCAGTGAGGTGGGGGCCTTCTGGATTGTCTTTGGTCTGGAATGTTGCCCAGTGCAAGAGCATTTTCTACTCATTAACTTTGTTCAATTTATCTGGCCTGGGCTTTTATCAATAGGAAACAGCCTAGGGGGATAAAAGTCAAAATAAAAGCAATGATTTTCTCTAGATAACAGGTGATTTTTCTTTTTTCTTTTCACTTACATTTTATAAATTTAGTACACTTTAAACTTTCTTAAGCTTATTTATAAGTCATAGCATGTGACATAGTTACATTTTAACCAAATGACTTCTAACAACTAGAATTTTTCTTTTGCATCTTACAGTTAACCATTTAATTGAGGTATAATCATGATTTTAGATTTTAAGAGCTTTTTAAAAAGGGCTGATCTGTAAAGCATAAGGTTACTACATCACAGAAGTATGGCAGTAACACTCTAAAGTCATGTGACAGAAAGAAGCAAGCGCAAGTGGGGGACCTAAAAAATTAACTCTCCCCCCACCCACACATAAATGCTATTGAAATTATAATACATAGAAACCTTTTATACAGATATGGTTTTCTAAGTAACTTATTGTGAGCCACACTCTTCTGCCCCTTAGGTTGCAATAAGTGATGTGCAAGAGCAAGCTGGGGAGAAAAGGTTTATTTCAGCTTATGGTTGTGGTCCATCAGGAAAGGACGACAGGGCAGAAACCATGAAGGAATGCTGCTTGCTGGCTCATTTTCCTGACTTGCTCAGCAAGTTTTCCTATGACTCAGGACCACCTGCCCAGGGGTGGCATCACCTATTGTAAACTGAGTCCTCCTCCACCAATCATTAATCAGGAAAATGCCCCCACAGACTTGCCTGCAAGCAACCTGATGCAGGCACTTTCTCAACTGAGGTTTCCCTAGCCTGTGTCAAGGTGACAAAAAAACAAATCAGAAAACATATGCACACATGATTATTATGTTTTACCTTCATAAAGTATGCTTTTATAGTTCGCACTGCAATAAAATACCATTAATCAAGTAGCTTAAAAGCAATATAAATATATTTCTGAAGGTCTAGGGACTTGTACTGGCTAGCTTTGTGTCAACTTGACACAGCTGGAGTTATCACAGAGAAAGGAGCTTTAGTTGAGGAAATGCCTACATGAGATCCAGCTGTAAGTTATTTTCTCAATTAGTGATCAAGGGGGAGAGGCCCCTTGTGGATGGGACCATCTCTGGGCTGGTAGTCTTGGATTCTATAAGAAAGCAGGTTGAGCAAGCCAGGGGAAGCAAGCCAGTAAAGAACATCCTTCCATGGCTTCTGCATCAGCTCCTGCTTTCTGACCTGCTTGAGTTCCAGTCCTGCATCCTTTGGTGATCAAAAGCAGTATGGAAATGTAAGCTGAATAAACCCTTTCCTCCCCAACTTGCTTCTTGGTCATGATGTTTGTGCAGGAATAGAAACCCTGACTAAGACAGGACTAGACCCTGGACAAGAGATGTCCAAGATTAAAACAGATTGTATGTCTAGTAGGGGGGGCTACTCGTCATTTTCATTGATAGTATCTTCTAGTTATATCCTCACATGATGGATGAGTAGACCATTCTCTGAGGTCGTGTGTGTGTGTGTGTGTGTGTGTGTGTGTGTGGGTGTGTGTGGGTGTGGGTGTGCGCTCGCGCCCGCCCGTGTGCATGCATGCACATGGGAGTATGAGTGTGTGTGTGGGGGGGGGGGGCTAAAGGCTAAAGGTGTGTGTTGGCTCTCTTCCACAATTGCTCTTGTCTTAGTCAGGGTTTCTGTTGTTGTGGTAAAACATCATGACCTAAAGCAACTCGAGCAAGAAAGTTTATTTCCCTGTATACTTTTATACAGTAAATCACAGACTTTCATCTAAAGAAGTCAGGCAGGACCTCAAGACAAGAACCTGGACACAGAGACAGAAAGCCATTGGGAACACTGCTTACTGGATTGCTCTAGAGCTTGCTCAACCACTTTCTTACAGTATGCAGAACCACTAGCTCAGGGGCAGCACCATCCACAGTGAGCTAGGCCCTCCCGCACCAAACACCAATCAAGAAAATCCACCACTGACTTGGTCAAAGCTTGATATGGAGAGGAGATATTCTCCATTGAGGTTTCCACTTCTAAAATGGCTCTAGCAAGCAAGTGTCAAATTGACATAAAAGTAGCCAGCACAGCTCTCAAGGCATTCACACTAAAATCAGGAACAAGGCAGGGTACCTACTCTTTTTCCTGTTCAGTGCAGAATTTGAAACCATACCAAGTTTCTGGACTAATATCCACTTTTCAGTGAGTGCATATCTAGTGACTTCTTTTGTGATTGGGTTACCTCACTAAGGATGATATCCTCCAGATACATCCATTTGTCCAAGAATACCCATGAAAGGAGTTACAGAGACAAAGTTTAGAGCTAAGACGAAAGGATAGACTATCGAGAGACTACCCCATCCGAGGATCCAACACATAATCAGACACCAAACCCAAACACTATTGCATATGCCAGCAAGATTTTGCTGAAGGGACCCTGATATAGTTATCTCTTGTGAGGCTATGCCAGTGCCTGGCAAATACAGAAGTGGATGCTCCAGTCATCTATAGGATGGAACACAGGGCCCCCAATGGAGAATCTAGAGAAAGTACTCAAGGAACCGAAGGGGTCTGCAACCTTATAGGTGGAACAACAATATGAACTAACCCCAGAGCTCGTGTCTCTAGCTACATATGTAGCAGAAGATGGTCTAGTCAGCCATCATTGGGAAGAGAAATCCCTAGGTCTTGCAAACTTTATATGCCCCATACAGGGGAACACCAGGGCCAAGAAGTGGGAGTGGGTGGGTAGGGGAGCAGGGCGGGGGGGGGGTACGAAGGTATAGGGAACCTTCGGGATAGCATTTGAAATGTAAATAAAGAAAATATCTAATAAAAAAAAGAAATCATATCTAGATTAAACAAGACAAGTGAAGACGATAAAGGGGATACAAATAAGAAAGGATGAAGCCAAAGTATTCTTGTTTGCAGATAATATGATTATATATATAAAAGACCGGTGTGGTGATTTGAATAAGAACAGACTCTATAAGCTCATGCATTTGCCTGCTTAGTCCCCAGTTGATGAACTGTTTGGAGAGGACTAGGAGGTGTGCCCTTGTTAGAGGAACTGTGTCACTAGGGGTGGGCTATGTCCTTAGCACCATGCCTGCCTTCATGCCACCAAACTCCCCACTGTGATAATAATAGACTAAAGTTTTGAAACTGAAAGCAAGCCCCCAAATAAATGCTTTTGTTATGAGAGTTCCCGTGGTCACAATGTCTATTCATGGCAGGAAAAAAAAATAAAGACATAAAATTCATTTAATGGTTAAATATATTCAGCAAAGTAGCGGTGTCAGAAGCATCCCCATGGGCGAACACCAGACACACCAAGAAAGAAATCGTGAAAAAATACCCTTATCAATAGTCTCAAAATACACCGGAGTAAATGTTTTATTAATGACTGACATGGTAGGATCCACATCACTATGAAAGACTTATACAATGAAAACTTAAAGACACTGAAAAAAGAAACTGAAGACTATAAAAGTCCTAATGTTTGTGGATTTGTAGAATTGTTATTGCCATCTTACCAAAGCAATCTCTAGATGCTCTCCATATAAATAATCTCCATCATACTCCCCATCAAAATAGTCCATAACAGATATCTAAGATTACACAATTTGCAAATAAAATGCATATTACTTTTTACTATCAATTTCATATAGTCAAATGATTCCTTCATAATATGTTTATTTCAAGCTTCTTTTGTATCTATAGGCAACCTATCTGTGCATGGTATTTAATTCTGATTTGCCTAATAGAGTCATATCCTAATCCATCACCACTTTCCCATTAAATGTTTTGAGAAATTGATCTGATAAATGAATTACTCTTAAACCATTTCTCATCTTCAGAAAGTGCTTGCATTAAACCAAGACTTCTGCCTCAGTTCTACATATGGAGACAGCATTTTAAAATACATTTCCCAAAGATTAGATGATTATGTGATTCTGCATTACCCCTACGATATCCTGCAACTCATTGAATTTAACTTCATATTTAAACCCTAAGTCCTAATAGCACGTTCTTATAGCAATTGAGTGTAATTAACTTCTCACAAAGCAAGCCATGGCTTCAATTAGTTGAGAAAATTTAAATTCTGGGAGAATATTTCCTTTGTTTGTTCAACGTATACAAAAATAACTGAAGACATACAATTTAAACTTTAACATGGCCTACCAACATTTTCTTCCATGTTTCTGCAGCAGAGTTTCATTTATCACGGAAACACATTTTCTTAGTAGGAGTATTCCTACCGTTCAATGTCCAAGAATCTAACAATGTGAGTGAGGATCTCTGAGGTGGGTGACATAATTGAAATGGGACAAAATGTATGTCTTTGAAGACTTTAAGGTTGTTTTAGTTTCTGGAAATCTCAAGCAACTGGAATGACTTACATCGCTGGAAACTGTACAGAGGAAAACACATAATACTCCTGATTCAACTGATACAGCTCCAGGAGAACAAGGCCAAGGTGGAGCGAGGATTCACTTCCAGAAACGAACACTCAGCTAACACAGCGAAGCATATTGAGGGAATAGGATGAGCTTTAGGAACTTGAAAAACAAATTTCAAACAGCAATACTGGTTTATATAATGAAAATAGTTCATCTATATTTTCACACTTCCATGCATACTTTTATTTTGACTAAACTAGCAGAAGGTTGAGGTTTTTAAAAAATAACTTATAATATTAGTTCTACTGAACGTCAAGCTGACAAAACCCCTGAGATTTGGCTCTCAACAGCCAGTAGGAGCCAGTTCTCATCATCTCTGCTACAACGCACAGCTTTACAGTCTTCAGAAGATTTTTTTTAATAGAGGTAATAATGGAAAGGTGTCTAATATTGACATGTGTGTGTGTGTGGGGGGTGATCTTGCTGCTGGCTAAGATCTTTCTTTTTGCCCCTGAAGCAAGTGTATTTCATAAAACCTCACTGGCGCCTATGGAAGTCTGAATGTGGTTATAGTTGGTTACTGATTGCCAAGGATCAAGGGGGGAAGTGGCTGTTAAGGTTTATACTTCTTGATTCTACAGTTGTAAGGTCAAGGAGCAGGCACAAAGGCCTCTAAGAATCACCACTTCCACCTGTACGGCCTCACTACAAGATGCAGGTAAGTAAAAACTATGAATTTAGCATTAGACAGTTCCTTACAACTCCTGTTTCCAGTTCTGCTACCAGGATGAAAAGGTTCTTAACACTATGATCCTAGTGACACATTGTTTCTCAGGCAGAGTGTCTGCAAAGTTTATTTCTATAAAATACTTTCTGAGTGCTCTAGAGAGTGGCTTAAATGTAAGAATAAAGCCTAAATTTAACAATTATGGAGAAGAAAAATATTTTAAAATGAAATATATATATATATTCTTACCCTTGGGATTTCCACTGAGAAATGTAGGAGAGACTCAAAGAATCTTGAGCTGTGTAGATCCTTGGTTTCCAAAGAATTCAAGTTTCTCTTTTCACTTGAAAGTTCCCCTTTTTATTTTAAAAGACAGAAACAGTACTGGCTCCTTCAGGAGACAACAGTTCTAGCACTGTAAGTAAAGGTGATGTATTTCGTTCCTCTGGTGTGTTTCAGATGGAGGCAGGCTTACTCTTTGTAGAAGCTTAGCTGTCCATTTGTTTTCATGTAAAATGTTCTAGTATATATGGTACATTCAATTTTACCTTAACTGGAGCTTTGCTTGCCAAAATAGTAATACTGTAATTTCTGGCTTCTCAAGCAAAATGCTTGAGAAATAGGATGAGGGTAAGCTAACCCCGATTCCTTTCCCAGGTTTACCGTCTTCCCTACGATGAAAACTGGCAAGGAACTTCTAGAAATTTTTATATAAGCTAAGAAATATCATTCTTTTTCTTATTGCTAGGAATGGAACCCAGTACTTCACATGTGAGAGACTAGCATCCCACTGTCGGTCCAAGAAGTACATCATTTTTGTTTTCAAAACAACTTATTGCTCAGCCCATACAATGTTACTTGTATGTACATGATTTCAGAGCTGACCAATTGATATTACATAGCTATTAGTATTATTACATAGCTATTAGTATGTTCTTCCCTGGGAAAGCCTTTCTTCCATTCTCAGCATTTCTCAGTTGCCTTTTTGGAATTCTGTATCTAAGGTAGCATGTCTATTGGTGTGTCCCCTTCTGTGTTTGTGTGCCTATTGGTGAGTTATTGTTGTTCAGGTTTTGTTTAGGCAGTAATGTTGGTGAGACTTCATAGGCATAGGTTCTCTGACATTTCTTGGAGATGCAGTCTCACAGAAGAGTTCCTGTTCCTCTGACTTTAACAATCTTTCTGCTCCCCTTTTGGAGTGATTCCTGAACTGAAGTGAGGTTTGTATTTATATATTTAGGAGAGAGAGAGAGAGAGAAAGAGAGAGAGAGAGACAGAGACAGAGACACAGAGACTCAGAGAGAGACAGACACAGAGAGAGAGACAGAGACAGAGACGAGAGAGACAGAGAGAGAGACAGAGAGAGACAGAGAAACAGAGAGAAATAAAAATTAAAGAAAATAATGAATTTGAGAGTCAGCATGGCTGATTTACACAGAAAGTATTAGAGGAAAGAGAAGGGGGAATGGTGTGATTATATTACATAATTCCTAAAAAATATTTAGAGAAATGCAAAAATGAAAAAGTATGTATGAGGCTGGAATTCGGGGTTACAAGCAGTTACTCTTCGTTCTCTAGAGCCGTGATTTGAAACGTTTGTTTCCTTTTTTTCCCTCCCCACTCATACCACTGTCCTCCACTTCAATGGCATGGATAGATGCCCTCTCCTCCCCTTTCCCCCTTGGTCTGATTTATCACGTAATTCCTCTCTCTCCCTTGTTGGCAAAATGTTTTTGTACACTATGTAAAGTTTACCCTTGTATTATCTCAAATGCTGATTTCTTTATCCCACTATCTGGCTTCAATCTGGACATGGCTTTGCTTTGTTCATTCTTAGAAGCTCCTTTCCCCACTTTGTATAAACATTGCTCCTCATTCATTCTCTGCCTTGCCCATAAAAGCCAATGAGCCAATACAGAGCTTTAGAGAGAATAAGGTGGGACTTCCGATTCTAGGGAGGGTGGAGAAATAGGCAGGAAGGAAGGAGGGGAGCCACAAGGGAAGGTCAAGGAAGCATCAGGAGAAGAGAGCTGGAACAAGATAGGATGGAAAAATGCAAGTAAGATGGGAAAGTTGTGTGAGAGGAAGCCTGGGCAGCTTGGCGGTTTAGAATGGAGTAATCATTGCGCGGTGTTTGGCTCAAGGCAATTGTAATAAATCGTAGTCTCTCTGGGTGGTGATTTGGGGAATTAGCTGGCTAATGAATAACTGCTGATGTACTAATTGCATAAATCTATATTAATTTAATAATCATTCAACACCCCTTGGTTCCAATTATGGCGATGGCAGCACGCACAAGCTGTGGACGCTTAAGTCTAGGACCGTCCCACCCCAAACACACATAACCCAGTCTGACCTCAGAAACAAAGCAGACCCGCTTAGTCCTTAGAGAAAGCTGCAGCGGCACAAAACGGAGCATAAACCTGGTTTATAGCCGGTTCTAAAAAATTTTTATTTCTCTACCTCCCTTTAATCATACTATAATAATTTATACTTTGTTCATCAAAAGCAATGGTCTACCCTAAAATGGACCCTTATAACTGATAGCAATATAGCTCATTAGGTGTCCATTGCTTTGAACAATTGCTTCACATGTAACTTTCTGATTTTTTTTTTTTTTATGGTACGTCTTTTCAGTTTATTTTTTTCAATGTTCTATTGATTCTTTCTGAGTTTCACATCATGCACCCCGGTCCCACTCCTCTCCCCATATCCTCGTATGTGGTCTCTGCCTTGCAGCCTCCCTGCCAAAGGAAGTTAAACAACAAACAAACAACAAACAAACAAACAAACAAAGCATAGGAAACATCTCACTGTAGAAGCTGTAGAGTGCCAATGTTTCCCATAGTAAATTTCTCTGTCCAAATATCTTCACTTGCAAACATTCATTGCAATGTGTCTGTGATCTTGCTAGAGGCCTCGGGCTTCTGACACTCCATCAATATTGCATTCTTAATGGGACTCAACCAAGTTATCTGTGGTTGCCCTTCAGTTTTGACTGAGCAGGACTGGCCCTTTCGTGTTGTCTCTAGCCCATCAGTGCCATGTGGTTGCAAGTGGATCTCTGGGTGTGTTTCCCTGCCCAATGGCATGCAAGTATATGAATGTCTTCCTCCTCCCACACTGCAGCTGGGCCTCTATATATTGTGATTTCTAAAATATATTCTTTAGAGGAGTAGAAATTTTTTCTCAATTCTCTCTTTTTTTTAAATAAATTTTCATTTTTAATTTTGTTTATTGCTATTTTTGGTGTGTGTGTATGTATGTACATACGTATGTATGTATGTATGTATGTATGTATGTGATGCATGTGATATGAAGGAGCATGTGTATCACAATAGATGTGTGGCCATCAAAGTACAACTTTATGGAACTGGCTTTCTCCTTCCATCTTTATATGGGCTCCACAAACTGAACTCAAGTCAACAGTCTTGACCGGATGGCACCTTCACCCACTGAGCCATCTTGCTGGCTCTCTCCTCAATCATTAATCTGGTGGACCAGAAAAACCATAGAAAAAAGAGCGAACAGAGTGAACTTGGGAAGAATGAAATACCTTGCTTGCTTCTGCTAGTGTGATGACTGAGAACAATTCCCAGGACCCGGGTTCTTCATTTTGGAAAGTGGAAATAATCTAATAATGTAACCTGGGGCCATTTGTCACCAGCCATTGCTGTGTGGTTTACAATGATAGTTTATCTCACCTATACTGGTTATTTCAGGCAAATAAAGTATACTAGCTTTCTCTGAGATCCAGGGAAGACAACATATAGGAAACTGTTCTTGTACTTGTTGTACTCCAACAAGGGAGTCACCAATTATCAATGCTATTTAAATTAAAATTTTAGCTCCTTGCATCACATGTTTAATAGCACACATGGTTAGTGTTTCCATTGTGGCAGAAAAGTCTATTTACTAGCTGTGGTTAATAATGTGTCATCACCTATAATGTTCTGAGGAACCAGTGTGCACTGCACACAGGACTGTAAACCATCATGACAGAGGTTACCATCCCATAAACAAAATTACATCACTGAATGAGCTCTGCTAGTGCCAATGAGCCAAAGGTCATCTTCTATTCACAAATACACCACTGTTCACATCCTTTCCCAAGAACTGAAGAAAATGGGTTTGCTATTAATTGCCCATCTTATTATTGGACACTCTCATTCCTACTCAAACTTGGACATGACTTTTTCCATGATTGCACAATATGAGCTTTCTTTATTTCCTTCTCTGTCGCTTTTGTTTTTGTTGTTGTTGTTGTTGTTGTTGTTGTTGTTGACATGTGTAAATGATGCTGAGGATAAAAATCAGGACCTGTGTTCGCTATCCAAGGGTTCTAACAGACAGAAGTCTTTAGATAACAAATTGACTCATCCAGTTTACAACCAAAAGAAAGCGGAGCCCTTATGCTGGCAAATGCATTGTTCATTTCTTCCCCATAGACTAGACCTGTGATTTAGTCAAGGGCAGGAAATGATGAAATACCACAGTTACATGGTGACACAGTCCCTTTCACCATTATATAAATAAAGAAGTTCTGCCTGAATGTTAATATATAATGTGCGTGTTAATGTTCCTGCTTTAGGAACTGAGTGTATCTGTTACCTTTTGTTTTGAAAACATGTCTAGAGACAGGTCTCAGAGGGAATATCAAAAAAAAAAAAAAAGAAAGAAAGAAAGAAAGAAAGAATAGAATCCCATCTTTGTTAGCTTTCTATCACTGTAACAAAATACCCAAGACAAACAACTTACAAGGATGAAAGGTCTATTTCGGCTCACCACTAGAGGTCTCACAGCTCCACTGTTTTTTTTTTTTGTTGTTGTTGTTATTGTTTATTTTGCTTGATAGTGAGACAGAAGATCACTGTGGGGTGTGTAACTGTGAAGCTGACTTATCCCAGGATGACTGAAAGGAAAAATATTGGCTCAGTCCCCAAGATCAAGTTCTCAGCACAAAGGAGAGTTATTTGCCCCAGAGAAACAGAGGGCAGGGAATTAAGAGACAAAGACAGGAGATAAGAGGACTAGGGAGATGATGAACAAGGGAGAGAGGGAAGGGGGGTCTTTGTTCTCTAGGACCAAGGATTGTCTCTTGATAGAGAGGAGACAGACGTGGTCCATAGGCAAATGGTGGTTTCTAAAGGTACAAGGGGAAACCCTGTGTTAGGATGATGTGTTTGATTTTAATAGGGCATGCTAATTACATGAGCCAAAGGTGGCTTTTGATTGCTGGACTTCAGTTGTTTGATAGCTGGACCTTGGTAGACAGCCTCAAGAGGAGGAAGTGGCCAAATAAGGGAACAGACACTGGGGCTAGCTTTAAGAATGTAACTTAATAGTTTTCAGCAAGGAATTGAGGGAGAAGGGTAAAGCCTGCCTGAGCCAGGCTCTGCACACTTGACCTGTCCAGAGTCACTTCAATGAGCAGGGTGGCAAGCAGAGAAAGCAGGGGAGCCAGGGTCCAATATACTCAAGGTCCTCAGTGACTTAGTGTCCTTCCTCTGAGATGCTGCCCCTGCCCTCTTAGGTAGCACTGCAGGTTGGAGGTCAAACGTTTAACAAATGGCCTCTTGAGGGCATTTAAGATCCAAACTGTAACACCTTCTAAGAGGCAAAGCTAAATACTGTCAGGGCTTTTACTGGGAAGGGCAAAATGCTTATATTCAGCTAGGTCAGGCTTCAAGAACGTGGGCCACTCACTGGCCTTTCCTTAGGTGCTCCCTCTCCCTCTCCCTCTCCCTCTCCCTCTCCCTCTCCCCTTCCCCTCCCCCTCCTCTCTAATCTGTAAAACAGTGTGATTAGCCAAGACATCACAGAAAGTTTCTGTTCTTACAAGAACTGATTTTCTTCTAGGTTTAAACTTGAAACAACTCACCTTAGCCTCTTTTAGCCACAGCCTTCAGTCAGGGTGGCATGCCTGAATAACTCCCTGAAGCCTTTGTGTAAGACGTAGCACATTGCTTAAGAATGAATGATAGTATTCTGGCTCCCTGTGAGAAAGCCCTCTTCTGTATAAATACACAGCGTGGTGCTCTGTGGCTGAGTTTCTTTAGGTGGCTCATGGATGGCAGTGCCTGTATCTAGGACTCATAGTTTGGAGATATAGGGCTAAGAAGGTGATCTTATTCCACTGAGGTTTTTAATTTGATTCAAAATTAAAATGAAAGAGGTTAGGGGTGGACTATCATCTTTTATAGGTTCTACTTAAGGATGAAGTAAATTGATCTTGTGAAGGCAGACATGAGGATTTTTGTGAAGTTTTTCTATCTCTTCGGTTCTTTTTCTGTTTTGTTCTAATGCCTCAGGAAGCTTTACCCTAGGAAAAAGCATGAGCATGGCTTAGTGCTTTATGATGTATTTTTTTTTGTTGTAAAAACGTAGGCCTTCAACTTATATTGAGAGTAAAAACCTGGTAGGTAACCTTGGGAAAGTTACGTGCTACTCAGTTTCCTAATCTATAAAATACAATTACTTCTTCTGATAGTGTAGTGGCATAAGGAAGCATTTAGTATGACACTTGGCACATGCCAAGAACGTGAGCAGTTGCCTATTTCATTCCCTCTCCACGCCGTCCGTGAAAATAAATATGAAAACCATGAAAGACGATCACACTTCAGCTTTGCGATGGTGATATTAAATTTTTATCCTTTGCTTAGTTTCCATAACCTCAGTCTGTGAATAACAGGGTTTGTGTCGCATGCATAAGCATTGAAAGGATAGCCTGTCATATGACATACACAAGCCACTCTTGGAACGTCCACAGGGCGGGAGACAGACAAGTCGTGGTCTCACCAAGTTCCTCTCACATGTCTCATTGACCAGTGGGCAGATTCCCACGTAGCCATTTTAATCACAGGCTCTTTCTTACACTGGGGAAGTCACCATTCCTAGGTGTGACAAATCTACAATACAGTAGACTTTATCCTAAAACCAGCAAAATTGTTTGCTAAGGGCCATACTTCCTGAGTCATACATAAGCTAGCCGTGGTTCACAAGCTGCCCCCTGAGGGCCACACCTGGCCTGCCTCCTGAGGGCCACATCTGGCCTGCCTCTTTTGGAGTACATCTGAGAGCTGGGAATGACATTTCTTCCTGTCTTTAAAAGATAGAAGGAATAGAGTTATTCTGACATTCAACAACTATATTAAATTCAGTGAATAAAGTTGCTCTGGAACACAGTCACACTGTTGACGTGTGTTCTATCCTCAGATACTACCAGGCTTTGAGAACCAAGAAGTTGCTACAGGGAGCATGTGATGGAAAATATTTACTATCTGGACATTTTCTCCCCAACCCCCACCCCCATCCCAGGGGCGGAGCTAGAGTACCTGGCACCATAGCCCAGCTCTGAATTCATATCCTCCTTTCCTTGTCTTGTCTCAGCTCTTGTTTCTCAACTGCATAACAAAAGCCCCTATGTCACAGGTCTTTGTAAGGACTACACCAATAGGCAAAGTTTATGAAGGTCTGACACTCATTAATTACTTTGTGTGTGTGTGTGTGTGTGTAATTTATTTTTGTTTTCATTATTGTTTCAGTGATTGTTGGCAATCACTGTAAGGATTTCATTTACAGCCCTCCATTAAAATTCACTTCTTAAGGGAGAAGTAACCGGAGCCTAATGTCTCCTAATGTAACAATTAGCAGAGTCGCTTATCCCTGAAATGAAACCTGCATTAGTCACAAACGCTTTATTGGCGACACATACTTTTTGTGATGTTTTCAAACTGGAGTCCTGAAAGAGCTTAAACTCAAGTGTGAGTTGAGCCCTGATCCCCTAGCTGATTAAAGTTCCAAAATACAGGACAAAACCTCAGAATGCCTAATCGAAGGCCATGGTATTTGAAAACAGTCATTTTATCTCCAGAAGCAGACGTAAAACAGGCCACACCTTTGCTATGCTACAAGGACTATTGGAATGTTTCTCACTATTTAGAACTTTTGGTTTTGGAGTTTAAGCATCCAAAGAGAACTTGAGAGAAGTTAAGGTCTCACACTAGGGTCAGTCTTGTTCATTAAAATGCTTCTTAAAATGTTAAAAACAAAACAAAACAAAAAACCAAAAACCAAAACAAAAAAACAAAAAAACGGGCAACCGTTGGGGACTGATCTGAAGGCTGAGGCCCTGAGAGCCTGGGCCAAAGGAAAGAGTAAGGGCAAACAATCAAAAACAAACAAACAAAACAACAATCAACCAACACTGTTCAGTCCTTAACAGTCCAGGGCGAGCAAACAATTATCTGGTGTTGCAATTGCACCAAAAACCAAAAAAGAAGCTGTGAAACATCTGAGCAACCGGCGTGAGTTACACATCCTTTCCAGGAAGGTTCACCACCGCGGTTGTTCCTATTTGTATCATCCAGAAAATTAAACAATTCACTTTCCTACGAATGATCTGGGTGAGGCTGGCCTGCCTAGAAACTGCCCTCTTCTACCCCACCCCACACACCCACGCCTAGCAATCGCACCTGAGCTACACACAGCTTAACAGTTGGCAAAGAAACAGGCCACCCTCTTTCAAAGCTAAAAGCCCACTTGCGTGGTCTTGCGTGGTTCAGAAGTTTCATCGGGTTTTCAAAGGTTTTTTTTTTTTTTTTTTTTTTTTTTTTTTTTCCTATTTTGTAAAGTGTCTCCTTCGCCCATTGGAATTGTTTTCCCCTTCAGTACAGTTGTGCATAACGTTCTTATCCCATCCTCCCTACCCAAAACCCGGTGTAAATAGTAAATGTTCTACAAAATAGCACAGTAGGAAGAAGAAGAAGAAAAAAGAAAAAACCTCCCCTAGCTGTGCATGGATGTCGGAATGTGCCACTAGGTCGAGAGGGAGAATGGGTCCTGATATAAACTCGTCCGGGGTCCTGGGTCATCGCCCGACTGCGGGTGGCACGCGGCGCTGACTCAGCACAGAGGCAGCAGGGAGCGGGCGGCGCGCGGGGTGGCCCGGGGCGATCGGAGTGGGTGGCTACGAGCGGCGTCCCCTGCGGGGCGGCGTGGTGCGCTCCGGGGCGGCTCCGGGCCGGACGGGCGGAGCAGCAGACACGCAGGGCGGAGGCGCAGTCTGCACCATGGCGTATCCCGGGCACCCTGGCGCCGGCGGAGGGTACTACCCAGGCGGGGTAAGTGCAGCGTGTGAGGGCACAGCAGCCTCTGGGCTCCCGGGACTGGAAGGCGCCACGGACGCGCGAGAAGAAGCGTCGCGGGAGGTCCCAGATGCTCCCTGCGAGCTCTCCTGGACCCTGATGACCAACCTCGGCTCCATTTTATTTCCGCATCTCTTCCTAGGGCCTTTCCAGGGCCCACGGGTGGGTGGGCTGCAACCCGGGAAGCCCACTCGGATATGTGACGTGAGATAGTGCAAGCTGGTGTTGACTTCCTGCTCTCTCTCTTTCTCGGAATGTCCCCAAAGCAACAACAGCCATCTTGATCTAGAATGGTTCTGTGGTCACTCCCTTGAAAAGAAAGTGACAGGGGGACCATTAAGTCTGGAGAAATGAGCTGAGGTCCTAGAGGAAGACCACTTGGGCAGATGTGGGCGGTGTACTGTTAGAGACAGAGGGACCCTCATCTTGGATATAACCGGGCCATCCCCGTTCTTCCCAAGCCACACCTGTCAGCCCTGTACTAACTCCAGCCTTACTTCAAGGACTTTAAAAACACCGCAAAGGCTGGAAAAACCAACAGGAAAACAGTTCTAAGCCTAGCTACCAGATTGTTTGCTTCGGGTACACTGACCTCTGTCGCCTGATTAATAGAGATTTTTAAGTGGGTCTGCATTTAGTGGCATCACTTTCATGGAGACTTATTTTGGAGCAAGTCTCCAGCTTTTAAAGTCAGGGGCAGGAGTGGAAAAGCCTGGTGGGTCATTGAGCTGGAATCGAGGTGGTGGGGAAGATTCGAGACTGTGAAGGTCGCACAGGCGTCAATTGTACAAAAGCCTTGCATGGTTAAAGAATAAACTCAATTCTGAGTCTGAGCCCTTACTTTTTTTTTTTTTTTTTTCTTCTTCACAGTATGGTGGGGCTCCTGGAGGGCCTGCGTTCCCTGGACAAACTCAGGATCCGCTATACGGTTACTTTGCTGCTGTGGCTGGACAGGTTAGCCTTTCCTTCAGGACTGAAGAATTGTTATGTTCTGTTTGTGTTAGCATTTAGTGCAGTGGCACAAAAACAATCTTTGCCCTGGAAATGAGCCCCTTTGCCTGAAAGAAGGAAAAAGGAAAGGAAGACTAAAACATTCTTTATTTTAGATCTGAGCAAAGTTGGACAGAGTAGTGTCTGTATCAATAATAGAGCAGTTCAAAGCTTGTGATTGAGCTGGGGTTAGATTGACCCAAAGGGGGATTATAAATACACTTTGAAGATCTATAAAGTGTATATCTCCTCAATTGTATTGTCAGGATAGAGCAAGGGCTGCTTACAGAGAAGAAATTCAAGATCTGAACATAAAACCTCTGCTTGCCTAACCTAAAGACAAATATTAGTAATTAACTATTTTATAGCCCAATTATGATAGCTAGCTACTTTTAGTTGAATTTGATAATTAATCATTTACCCACAAAGGAGGTAGAGAAGAGCTGTGAAGAACCATCAGCTTTCAAGCACAAGAGTTGGTATCAGTGTTCCGAAGGTAACCACCACCCCGGATGCAGATGCTCTTAGGAGCTAGCTCTCCATGTCCTTATTAGGTGATGTGGCCGGATGACCCACAGAGGGAATACAGGTCAGCTAGTCCCAAGTCCTAAGACCTACTTCCTCCCTCGGAGAGTTGTATGACAGATGCCTATGGCTACTGTGGGGAAGGACACGTTCCTGGGTTGCAAGGTCACTGTGCGTTTGGTAAATACTCTGTGGACATAATCCAGGCGTGTCCAGAGGGGACCTCCCTACTTATTCACCTTAGGCTTGTTTTAAACAAGAGCCCAAAAGAATGAAATCATGATTTGAAAAAACAGCAAGCAAGCAAGCAAACAAACAAACAAACAAACGTGCTCTAGATTATGCAAGTGGTACTTGGAACAAGTGGCACTCTAAGAAACAGAGCTCTGAGAATTTGAATGGAAAATTGAGTCGAAGACTGGGAGACTTTCCTCTCGAGTGTCTACTTAATATGTTATTGATCCGTGTCTTTGAAACCACAAGACATGGCACACCTCAAGACAAGCATTCTTAGATTGCCAGTGTCTTCAGCATGTAAGTGACTCCACCTGCTTGACTTTCAGCAGTGCTGGCCTCTAATCACACATTCATCTTCTTGCAAATTATTGATCTTGTTCCTCATTATAAGTTAATGAGTCTCACCACCTTGGATTTATATATTTTATTTAAAATCCCTAAAAATGTCATGTGTCTTATTCTGACCTCAGTCAACCAGTAACTAGGTATTGGTATCTTGTATCTTCTCTATATAATTGTGCTTGGAAAACCCTGTTTCCTGAGTCAAACTGGTCCGAGAGCCTCTTTCTCCTTGGACCGGGCCTTGTATGTACTGACGCCTAAAAGTCTGTGATAAACCCTACTTCCCCCCTCTTTCAGAAAACAGGGTTGGAAGGATATGTTTTAAAACAATTCTGTTAACTAATTTTAAAATGATTGATTTTTGATAGTTTCTTGGCTCAAACTGAATGCAGACTGTTTGCCATGACAATTATTCTCTCACCATTGAATTATTTTTGGAATTAGAATAAGAAGAATTTTGAAAGGCATTCCTTTAAAGAAACGCTACATTTAATTATTTTCTTTTGTTAATGCTTCTTAAAGGCTTGAAAGTGCAAATCACCACTCTGATGTCCTTTCCCGGTTTTTGTTTGTTTGTTTTCTTAAAGGACGGACAAATTGATGCTGACGAATTGCAGAGATGCCTAACACAGTCTGGCATTGCGGGAGGATACAAGCGTAAGTTCGTGGTCTTAGGGTCTTTCTAACAATACTCTTGTTCTCTGTACTTCAGCTGTGAACTGCGACTGTTCCTTTAAAGAAATCAAACTTTTCTCGTCCGCCAAGCTATTTTTAAAAAATTAATTGATCAGAGTTCCTAACAAGCCATTTCAGTTTACCGGAGGTTAGTGGACTTCTTGGATTTGGGTTCCCTGTATTCCGGGACCATTGGAACCAGTGAGACCCTTTGGGTGGCCTCCCACACAGGGGACAAGTTAGAGTGCTGAAATGGAATCCACCGGGTCAGGTATCATTGATGCTAAGTGCTAACAGGTCCCCATGACTTTACCAAGTGCTAGTTCTATCCTAACTCTGGTGGCACTGAGAGAGTGGCCAGTCTTGCTGTCTGATCTCTGGGCCCTGGACTTATTCCCTGGTAATACAAACACTTGCTGGCCATGACATTGCCAAGGTCATTCTTTCTGTCACCTGAGAAGATGTATTCACGCTGAGGAAAGCTTCCTGCTTTCACTCCATGCCAGCCTTCTGCTCCCTTCTCTGTTCTTTGCGGGCTGTATGTGCAGCCCCTCTGTTTGTCACATAGCCTACCGTCCCGACTACTCCGAACTGTGCTCCAGGAAGCAAGTAGGGAAATAAACGTTGCAAAGATGCTGAATCCTGGCTGGGGCTCATTATCCCACATACTCGGGTTTTGTTTGTTTGGTTGCTTTGTTTTGTTCAAATCTAATCTTGACCACAAGAAGTGTCTGGGACAAATAATAGTGTCTTAGCGCAGTTGTGCCCCCTTCTAACTTCTTTGTATTTGTTAATAAAGGCAGAACATCAAATGGGCACCTCAACTTCATAGTAAGCTATGTTAAAATGCTTAGACCTCATACCTAAGGATTTTCAGTGGTGCTTTCAGCTGTTGGAGGTGCTGTATTCTCTAGATGGCTGTCTTTAAAACACTGGCTTTCTCTTGTTACCATGCCTTGTTTTGTGAGACTACAATGCTGTTTTCTAGTTGGGAAATTAGTTCAATAAAGAAGGGCTTTTGAAATTTTTTGTAATATAACTTGGTCCTAAACAAGAGAAGCACATTTCCTGAAACCCAAGGACCATTCATCGAGTTAGCTTAGTTCCTTCCCTGTAGTATCCATGCTACACCTCCTAACTTCTGACTGTCGTGAGTTCTGCAGTACAGAGACGGTACAGCCGCCAATCTCTTAAACAGGGATCCCAAATCATCAGCCACAGACTTGAAAGTGGAAGGGGTCAAGTGGGATGCTACAGATCAGAACCAGTCATCACTAGAGGGGGACTCAATGGGAAGAGTTCCGGTCTCCACGATGGAAATTTATCTTTTCCTTTCCTTGATTTTGGTGGCTCCTCTGCAAGAAGCTTGACACAACCAGGGAGGGGCTTCCTTCCTTGCTAGGCCTGGATCATTGTTTCTATTGGAAGGAAAGATGACTGAAAGATTGTGGTAGAGTGAAGAAAACCACAGCACAGGGAAAACACCACGTGGATAATTTTGAAGCTGTATACAACTTTTTAAATATCAATAAAACCCAAAAATAGTCTATTAAAAATAATAATCTATACTCCCACAAACCTTAGCCTTTACAAATGAGGGTTACTTCTACACTAAAGTACAGCTCCTATCTAGGGGTGAGAATTCAGTCCTCCCATCCATTCATCCCTTCAACCAACCCGTCCACATTTTGATGGACAGTCACACTGGGTATGCAGAAAGAGTTCCACCTGCTGAAGGTCCCCAGGGTAAGTACTGAGGCCACGATAGTGACCAGCAGGCACATGCTCAAGCTAGAGAGGAGTGAGCCTGCAGAGTTGATGCCAAGGCTGAAGAAGAAACAAAGCCCAGCCACAGTGATGCCAGGGGGGAGAGTGTAGGTACACACAAGTCAGGCATATTGAATTTTATATATATATATGGAACATGGTTTAGTTATGGAAGTAACAAATTCCCTGTGGAGATCCTGCCTGGTTGTTGGTGAAGTGGGAAAGTTCATGTAGGGGTTCTGCCCTTTACCCTGAGAGCAGAACACCCTATAGCATTCTGTATTGGATTACACATGCCACCCCAGCCAGCAGGTAAAGACTACATTAAGAGTATAAAACAGAGTCCACTTTAAAGGTGATATAGAAATAGTTTATTCTGAGCCAAACATGGACTCAAGTCACCTTGAATGACATGTTCCGCCATGGAAGAAGTCACATGAACTTGCATAAATCAAAGAATAAAAGAATGTCATGAACCTTTGCCATTTCCACTGGTGGGAAGATCAAGTATACTGACTACAGCAGAGTGGGGGCCCATAGCTCTCAGTTGTTAAAATATTCATGGCTATAGTGCTGTTACATGCTAGAGGTCTGCGAAGCATAGTGATACATTCTAAGGAGTATTTCTACGAAGTAAGAGAACACTGGATCAGATGCAAAACTTGGGGTTATTGGCTATCAAAGACATCGAATAGATTAAGACAATTTTAACTCGAGAATGATAGTCTTCCGTCCACACAGTGTTCTGCTCAGCCAGGGATAGCAGTCTGCAGGACCAGGACCTTAGTCCTGCTACAGATTCTTCAGACAGTTCCAGATCATAGAGATGCCAGCGTGGCTAAAGGTCTGTTAAACAGCCCACCGAATCCTACAACTTAAAAAAAAAAAGATTGAACCAGGAGTAACAATACTGGGGCTGCCACTCTATTTACAAGGTGATTGAATCTTGGGGAACAGATATTGGGCTTCCCACAGGTATCTATAACATGGGCAGATAGGTGAAGAGTCCAGTTTTTGAAACTGGGCCATGTTTGTTTCACAATCCCACAATACTGGTATAAGCCAAACATAGTGAGCTCCGACCCATACAAATTGAGTAATATGCTTTAAAGAGTTAATTAATAATAGAATTAATAAAATTTGAATGATTCCAGTGTAATGAGGAAATGCTGAAATTATATTGATTCATGTACTTTCTTTGATTTAACAGCTTTTAACCTGGAGACTTGTCGCCTTATGGTTTCAATGTTGGATGTATCCTTTACCTTCATGATTGTCTAGAGCGTTTTTTTGCATGGCAAAAAAAAAAAAAAAAAAAAAAAAGTCTTTCTAAAAAACTCATCTCAGGATGAAGGAATAAGCATGCACAAAAATTGCAAGTAACTACCAAAAAGCTTTGTGAAATAACTAGCTGTTAGGATGTAATTTTGGTGTGAGAAACAGACAGGAAGTTTAGTAAGGAGAATGGCGGTTGTTCAAGATTGCGCAAGGGGCCGTAGGTGTGGTGGCTTATGCGTGTAATCTCAGCACTCGGGATGCTGAGGCAGGAGGATCACTGTGAGTTTGAGGGCAGCATGTGCCATATTGCAAATTGGAGGTTAGCCTGAGGTACAGAGATCCTTTTCCAAGAGAAATGGGTGGAGAGTGTGTGTGTGTGTGTGTGTGTGTGTGTGTGTGTGTGTGTGTGTGTGTGTGTTAGAGTTCATGCCCTCAGGCACGGAAGTGGCTCAGTTGGGCTAGGAGCTACTTTCCACTCTAGCTCACTTTCTACAGGTGAAGGGACTATCGGAACCCATCACCTAGAGCACCAAGGAAATGTAGCCCAATTCCAGTAAGAAACAGTGCCGTATCTTCTTCTCTTATTCAAACCCCTCCTTCCCCCCCCCCAGAGCTTTAAGTCCATACATCATTGATTATATATCACCCAACATTACTTTTTCTTATATCATATCAACAAGAATATAGACTAGCTTTTTTAAAACATGGGGTGGTCTTTCTGCCATTTTAACTGAAAGCATTGAGCTCCCCCTCCCCTTCTACGCTCTCTCATGTAATCATTAAAGGTGTGAAATGAGACAGTTCCATCCTTGATTATAATCCAGAGAGATATGTCCGGCACGATGGGGTTCAATGAATTCAAAGAGCTCTGGGCTGTGCTGAACGGCTGGAGACAACACTTCATCAGTTTCGATAGCGATAGGAGTGGCACCGTGGATCCCCAGGAGCTGCAGAAAGCCCTGACGACTATGGGTTTGTGTCACCAAGCAGAGCTCTCCATTAACTGATTAAGTCTCTAAAGTGTGTGCTCCTGGAAGATAGTCTCTTCCCAGTTCCCTCCCTCTCCCTCCCTCTCCCTCCCTCTTTCTTACTCTTTCTGTCTCTAATGTTGTTGTTGTTGCTGTTGTTGTTGTTGTTGTTGTTTGGGAGTTCTGTTGTGATTTTAACCTTTAACCTTTTCTTGCTGGGTGACTTTTCTACCTCCCAGGATTCAGGTTGAGCCCCCAAACTGTAAATTCAGTTGCAAAGCGATACAGCACCAGTGGGAAGATCACATTTGATGACTACATCGCCTGCTGTGTCAAACTGAGGGCTCTCACAGGTTTGTCCCATTCAGGATTGCCAGGAGCTGACAAGACCCTTTTTAAATGGCATTTGTCATTTCTCCGTTATCTCTGAACTTCTGTTCTGCTCAGTTTTTTATGATTTTAGGGGGTGCTCTAGCAGACCCTTAGCACAGCTATTAAACAAGTGGATCGTAATTCAGAGGGTTTTGTTGTTGTAGTTGTTGGTTTGTTTTTGGTTTAGATGAACGAGTAATTGTAGTACATTTTGTTAACATGCTACAGATATAGCTGTCTGTTTTGTAAGTGCGTTTGTTTATGGTACTAGGGCTACAGAGGGCTCACGCATGCTCCGTAAACTCTAGGCCACTGTGCTGCCCCCATAGCCCGAGTTGTACAGTATCTATCAGTCACAGAGTGCAGTTATGAGTAATTCTCTTCAACTGTGGGACGCTCGCAAAGAGTAAAATTCAAGTGAGTCTTTTTTGGCCAGCAGGGCTGAAGTTGGTGGGATATTTGGTCCCAGCCCACTTATCATATCAGCTTCTGTTATTTTAAGCATCGTGCATGCTATTACAGTGTCGAGACTCCTGTGCTCTCTCTCAAAGGGCCTTGAAGGCTAAACTGCTCTTACCAGCCGAGGTCGGTCCTTTGTCTTAGATCCTCTTTGAAAATGACCATTGACCACTTTCTGTCACTGTTGCGTATTTTCTTTGGCCTTATCTTGACTGGTTGTAGAATTTCCTTGTTATTGACATTTGATCCCAATGCCAAATAGTTAGCAGCTGTGAGTTTAGAAAAGCCCTTGAAGGGAAAATAAAAAAAGAAAAGACTACATTTTACTATGTTGTTTTGCAGACAGCTTTCGCAGACGGGATTCGGGTCAACAAGGAGTTGTGAATTTCTCGTATGATGATGTAAGTCTCCATAAATAAGGGCTAAGTAGAAGATAAACTGTACGTGAATGGGAACCCCTTCTAAGTTAGTTATTAAGAATACGAACATGGTGGCTCATGCACTCAGGAGGCTGATGCAGGTGGATTGCCATGAGTTCAGGCCAGTCTGAGCTACGCTTGCGAGACTCTGCCTAAAACAAAACAAAATCAACAGCAACAACAAAAATCTCAGAAAACATAATAGGACATGGTGGTTCATGCTGAGGCTGGAGGATTACTTCAAAGTCAGGCCCAGCCTGTCGCACTGATTGACCTGCTCACAGAAGCAGAGTTCCCTGGTTGCTCTGAGACTGAGCAAAGTGGACGTCATGATAATAATGGCAACTCTTTCAGGCATGGGTAGTAGCTTGGTTGCAAATAAAGACAAGGGCCTCAGGTCAATCCCCAGAACACGTGCTTACAGAGGAGTGTGGCGGGGCACTGTTGTAAGCCAGTGCTGTGGAGGTAGAGACTGGTGGATCCTGGGGCTTGCTGACCACCCAGCCTAGCTTAGTGAATGTTAGGTAATGAGAAGCACTCTCAGAAGGTGGATAGCACCTGAGGCATAAAACCTGAGGTTGCCCTTTAGCCTCTACATGCATATGCACCCCAAAACACAGCAGGCACCATATACACACAGCCAGACTCACACCATGCACCACACATACACAC
>NC_034591.1:4419608-4421157 GCF_900095145.1 Mus pahari
CACATACACACGGCCTGACTCACACCATGCACCACATACACAACAGCCTACTCACACCATGCACCACACATACACACAGCCTGACACATAACATGTACCACATACACACAGCCTGACACATACCACGCACCACATACACACAGCCTGACACAGAGCATGCACCACATACACACAGCCTGACATACACCATGCATCACATCACACAATATACAAAGTCACACGGTAAGGTCTCTTTCAAAGCTCTTGTCAGATCTCAGCCAGCTGTGTCGAGATGACCTGCAGAGCAGCTGTTACCTCTGCTCGCACGCTGGATACAGCAAACATGCCCTGAGAGGTAGCTTGCAGCTGAGCTTTGCACGCCTATGCTGTTTCTTGAGAACAGAAGGAAGACACCAGCTTAAACCATGATTTAAAACAAGCTCTTTATGGAGATAACCTGCAGAGTGGGAAAGTATAGACCTTGGCATTAGAGGGACAACTAAACAGGTTTCTACACGTCCTAATCTTTGGTTTCTTTGTCTTTCAAGTAAGAATCATCAAGTTGGCTTAGCAGAATTGATGCAGGAATTAGCATCGTGTAGCTCCTTACCCATGTTGGAGAGGAAGCTCAGGAGGGGCGTGGTCCAATTTAATGATTCTCAACCTCTCGGTTGGTCGTGACCCCTTTAATTGTCAACCAACCCTTTTACAGGGGTTTCCTGAGATCATCCTGAATATCAGATCTTTACATTACAATTCATAACAGTAGCATAATGATAGTAATGAAATAACTACAACAGTAATTTTATGTTTGGCGGTCACCACCGCATAGTAAACGGTTGCAGCATTAGGAAGGTTGAGAACCACGTCTCCAGTGGGTCCAGTTGGGGAGGCAGCCCTGCAGAGCAAGCACTGATGCTGCCAGGTCTGTGCTTCAGAGCTGCTGGAGCAGGGTTGGCCGTTCTCTCCCCGTGGGTGCATGGCTTTGACTCTGATGAAGCAGGTTTTAGTGTTATTCAGAATCTCAATTCTTTATCTGTCGAAGTGATTCCTCCTTCCCCTATAGTGAGAAACTCGTCAGACTTTACAAAAGAAAGCTTCCCTTGAGAGTAAGAACCTTCCCACACTTCATTTAGGCATGACGTAGGAAATTGGGACTTGTGTTGTTCTTGTTTACCCTTGATGCCAGGATAGAGAATTAAAGTGGAGGCTGCCCACAGGGAGGCTGTGACACCACAGAGGCTGTGACACCACAGAGGCTGTGGCACCTCAGAGGCTGTGACACCACAGAGGCTGTGACACCACAGAGGCTGTGACACCTCAGAGGCTGTGACACCTCAGAGGCTGTGACACCACAGAGGCTGTGACACCACAGAGGCTGTGACACCACAGAGGCTGTGGCACCTCAGAGGCTGTGACACCTCAGAGGCTGTGACACCTCAGAGGCTGTGACACCACAGAGGCTGTGGCACCTCAGAGGCTGTGACACCACAGAGGCTGTGGCACCTCAGAGGCTGTGACACCACAGAGGCTGTGACACCACAGAGGCTGTGACACCACAGAGGCTGTG
>NC_034591.1:4422516-4457516 GCF_900095145.1 Mus pahari
GAGAGAGAGAGAGAGAGAGAGAGAGAGAGAGAGAGAGAGAGAGAGAAACAGGGAATTTTTTTCAAAATGTTTAATCATTGTCTTGCTGGCAATGCCTTGCTATGTATGTGCCTTGGACATTTTATGCAATGACAGGACACTCAGTGTCCCTATCTTTGAAAAGAAAAGACTAATTACCACCGAAGTAGTTCTGAGTATGCAAAGGTATGTTTGTATAAAAAGCATCCCCGGTGATTTCTTCTTACAGTTTGGCAGCTAACAATGGTAGGTCTTCTTTCGCTAGCAATGTATCTGTCTTGTTTCTGGCACAATGTGAATATGACCATCCAAGTAAATGATTAACTTACCAACTGGCGAAATAAAACATTCCATTCCATAAGCATCTTCAGCCTCATTTCACAAATATATGTTCAGATAGTGTCTATATATATAAAATATATGCATATATTATATATTCAGTCATTTCATGAGTATTTATTCATCCCTAAATGACTTATGTGTTTAGTTAGTACTTAATGCTCAGGTTACATGTCAAAGTGGGATGCTTTCTGATGTGTCTTACAGTGGTAAACCTGGGATTCATTTCAGATTTTTTTTAAATTCTTTAATTTTTTTTTTTTTTTACAGTCTAGTCTTTATCCACCTCCCAGTCTGCTCTGTGATGGTTCCTCATCCTATACCTCCTCCCTGCGCCCACTCCCCACCCCTGTCTCCAAAAGGATGTCCCTACCCCCCAACCCCTACCACACCAGACCTCCCCAGTCCCTAGGGCCTCTAGTCTCTTGAGGGTTAGGTACATCTTCTCTGACTGAACCTAGTAGACATGGCAGTCCTCTGCTGTATGTGTGTTGGGGACCACATATCAGTTGGTGTATGCTGCCTGGTTGGTGGTTCAGTGTCTGAGAGATCTCAGGGGTCCAGGTTAATTAAGACTGCTGGTCCTTCTACAGGGTCGCCTTCCTCCTCAGCTTCTTCCAGCCTTTCCCTAATTCAACTACAGGGGTCCCTGTCCATCGGTTGGGTGTAAGTATCTGCATCTGACTCTTTCAGCTGCTTGTTGAGCCTCTCGGAGGGCAGTCATGCGAGGCTCCTGTCTGTAAGCACACCACAGCATCAGTAACAGTGTCAGGCCTTGGGAGCCTCCCCTTGAGCTGGATCCCAATTTGGACCAGTCACTGGACCTCCTTTCCCTCAGTCTCTTCTCCATTTCCATCCCTGCAGTTCTTTCAGACAGGAACAATTTTGGGTCAGAGCTTTTTACTATGAGATGGCAACCCCATCCCTCCACTTAATGTTCTGTCTTTCTACTGGAGGTGGACTCTACAAGTTCCCTCTCTCCACTGTAAGGCACTTCATCCATGGTCCATCCCTTTGAGTCTTGAGAGTCTCTCACCTCCCAGGTCTCTTGTATATTTCTAGAGGATCCCCCCCAACCTCCTACCTCCTGTCTGTTTCCATTCTTTCTGCTGGCCCTCAGGACTTCAGTCCTGTCTTCCTTCCACCACCACCCTCCCTGTAATACCTCACCATGTTCCCCTTTTCTCCTCTCTATTCCCTTTCCCACCCAGGTCCCTCCCTCCTTCTGACCCATCCCCCAACAATGGTTGCTTTTTTTTCTCCCTCCTAAGTGGGATTGAGACATCCTCACTTGGGTCCTTCAGCTTGTTTACCTTCTTGAGTTCTGTGGATTGTATCCTGGGTATTCTGTACTTTTTTCTTTTTCTTTTTTTTTTCTCTTCTCTTCTTTCTTTCTTTCCTTTCCTTTTCTTTTCTTTCTTTTCTTTTCTTTTTTTTTTTTTTTTGGCTAATATCCACTTATTAGTGAGTACATACCATGCATGTCCTTTTGGGTCTGAGTTACCCCACTCAGGATGATATTTTCTAGTTCCATCCATTTGCCTACAAAACTCATGATGTCCTTGTTCTTAATAGCTGAGTAGTATTCAATTGTGTAAATGAACCACATTTTCTGTATCTATTATTCTGTTGTGGGACATCTGGGTAGATGTTTTATTTGATCTGTCACAAAGCTTTGCTCTGTCCTGAGCCTAGGCTGCCCAGAAAAGGACCTAGGGTCCCCAGAAAATGAAGAGGCTAGAACTGTCCTATAAAGCCCTCACATATACTTAAGCTGCCCTGTCATTTGAATAAGCCCCAAGATGTGGGCTTATTAATCTAAGAACTTAGATCTCAGTTCTGAATTTGCCTTCAGGTACCTCCTCAAGTATTATACACTGTGTTTTATTATTCATGCTGTAATAGTCAACGGTTAAAGGCAAGTGTCCAGGCATCCTCTCTTTCCGTTTCTGTTTCCTCCAGCAAGCACTGGATTTGCTCTTCATTTTGCCCGTGTAGTTAGGACATTCCCTCCCCCTTGATGACTGCAGTATGCCCTTCCCACTCATCGGATGTCATCAGACTTCTTAGCTACAGATGCTCGTCCTGTGTTGCTTATTTCTGATGTTGGGTTGTTCCAATCTCTGCTTCCAGGGCATTGCCTCATGTCCTTCTCCTTGCCCCTTGCTCTGTCACTGCCTGGAACCTGCTTCTGCCACTCAGGCTGGCCTTCTCCTCACTGCTGTCCTCTTCCCTTAGCTTCCTGAGTGCTGGGATTATAAGGAGGAGACACCACACCAGGCCTTATCATTTCTTTTAAACTCCTTTTTCACTTTTTTCTTTTCAGCTAAAACACACAACTGGAGCCTGGTAAATCTGTGGGCTCACATGCCCCATTTTGGGATTGTTTTATTTTGGAGATGCATGCTTTAGTTTTATCACATCAGGCAATTCCATGGTTTATAAAGAACTTTTAGCACATTGCAGACTTCTGTAGCAATGTAGCAGATCGGGGCCTTGAGCATCCTAGCAGCTGCTGCCATACACCTGCACTACACAGTCACTAGATTAAAAGGCTCTAGCTCTTCTCATGATAGCATGTTATGCTAATGCTAACATCAGTCCTGACGTGACATGTCAGTTAAGCCTTTTGGTGTTTTCCAGATTGCTTTCCATTATTGTTTCAGGGTTGATATCTCAAATAATTATATGATTAAAGTACTTTAGAAACAAGGAATGGAGCTATATGTAATCACCAATTTTTAATATTAAAATAAACATGCAGTTACTAACTTTTAATATTATAATAAATGTATGGGCTTTTTTCAGTGATTGCAAGACTTCATCTATGCAAACCAAAGGACAAGGAACTAAAATGCTGCTGTAATGACTGATACTTCAAATGGCTGATTGGGACAAGATAAAAAGATCAGGGGTAACTGGTTTCAGACAGTGAACCGATGAACCTAAAGCAAACCTATGGAAGACTCAGGCAGGAGGCAGCGCAGGTACAGCCCTGGGCTGTGGGGCAAAACCACCAAGAGTCAAACTTGAGGAGGGCAAGAGAATTCAGGAGACAAGTCCCTTGCTTCCTCACTGAAGGAGCAGCAGAGCAAATGGAACACTAGTTTTTCTCTTGTCTCTTCAGGGACAGCTTCTCAGGGACAATGTCCACTTAGAAAAAAACATGAAAGAGAGCTATGCATCAAAATAACAGAAATCTTTTATTGAAAGTCACTTTATCGATGTTACAGTGAGAGTAACATAGAAAAACTCTGTTGTCTTATTAGCTTCAGAAGTGAACACTCATAAAATTGTGCCAGAAATTTTAATCTCGAGTTACAGTGACCTTTAAAAACAGCAAGATTTTATTCACCTATAATATGAGAACAACTTTATAACTTAAACAGCCATAAAACAAATCACACCTGCTCAGGAAAGCAATCACCATTTACATTTCTATTGGTGTTTACCAAAACCCAGTGGATTTTAAAATAGCGTAAGAGCTAGAAGTGCGTGCGGAAAAGCAGAGAGGTTTGAATGATGTAAATCTAAGTATATACACATGAGTACCTAGTTACCCAAAAGTGAACCACACTGATGCTATTTCTGACATCTGCACATGGGCATCACCCCATGGAGGCTATGCACATGGGACACACTGGCAGAGACCTAATGCAGACCAACATATCATCAGCTTTCATTAGGTGAAATGTGAAGTTTCTGAAAACTGTCTTTTGGACATGCTCGTTTGGAGGGGCAAGTCTTCCAACAAGTTGAAGAAGGAGGAATAATAATGATAGTAATAATAATAATAATAATAATAATAATAATAATACAATGCTCTGTTATCCAGAAGGAACCTTTTGCTAAGCACTTTGCAGTCAGTATTAAAAAGAAAGGTTTTCAATAAAAAAAAAAAAAGATGTTGGGTTATTTGTAGCCATTAAAAAGACAAGTTATAGAATCACAGTTTGATATTGTGCTGGATTAGAAAGGAAAAGTAGGGTTTCAAATCAGGCAGTGATATACGTGTGTAATTTAACAGGAACCCTTGAGTTACTCCTAAGGGTCTGAACATTTCAGCACTTTCTGTATTGTGTTATCTGATAAAATTTAGCACCGCTGTATTTAAAGATTTGGGATATTCGCTTTATTTTAAAACCCAACGATCAAAACAAATCATGTCCCGAAATGTCATTAAGTTGAACGCAGAATATCCATACATGCATCTTCATACATGTAGGGAGGACTAGGTCATACACACAGGAACTGGTGGCCTTGTGTATATTAACAAGGTGCCTTTGTCTCACTGTATGCCTTTTGATAAAATGAAACAATAAAACACATTTTGCTTGGATTTGATGCCACAGGCGACCTGTGATCGATGTGCCTGCCACTTCTGAAGCCCCTCCCAGTGATGCAGGTCTGGGAACAATGCAAGGGACACAGGAGAGTAAAGCGCTTCCAAAGGTAACACTCCCGAAAACGGCAGAGCACATGTATGCCCTTGGCGGCAGTAGGTCCCTCCAGCATATCCGGTGACTGTGTTGAGCTCTGCTATATGCTCTATGTGGACGTCCACTGTGCTCCTAAGCTGGGACTAAATGACCCAGGACCTCTCAAAACTCTGTGCTGCTTATTCACTTCCTGAGATTTATACCCTGAGACCCATGTCTTAGCGACTTTCCAAGGTGCACAATCAAACCAGCGTGCCAGAAGGAAATGAAAGCTGACCTCCCCACTCTGTATCCCTAATTCTCATTTGAACCAAAGAAGGCCCCCGGATAGGGGATGCTACTGATCAAGAGGAAAAGCGCCACACAGACACTGAACAGGGAACTTTGGAAGTAGGAAGGGTCTAAATGTAGCCATCAAATCCAACAGCAATGATACTGTCCCTTAAGGCCATGGATTTGAAGGGCACAGATATAACTGATAATTGTCTTGTAAGTTTTTATTTTCTACTACCTGACTTAAGGTTCTCCACGTTGAGGACTGGCAAAACCATGTGTGGATGGAAATAACTACCTTCTGCTCTCCAAGTCCGGGACAATTTTGTTCTGTACCTGCAGGTGTGGTAGGAAAACTCTTTGAGCTGAAAGTGTCTGTCTTGCAGAGCATATGCTGGAAGCAGGTGCCAACAGCAACCAGCCAAGACGCTTTTACAGCATGCTGCTCTCACACAGCATGGGCTGCTGCCTCTGCTGGCTCTCACAAATGCCAGCTGAATTCTTCACAATAAAGGAGATCTGGACCCCAGTCCCCAGTTCTCCAGTGGCCAGAGAAAAGACCCTGCCTCTGAAGCCAGCGTAGTCTTAAATATCCCACCAGAGGAAACTAAGCATTCAAGCCCCCAATTAAGCCCTCTTCCCCAGAAATGTCAGCTTGTCATACAAAGCTAGTGGAATAAGAATGAAGAATTCGATTTGACTGCCTTTGGGGGAGGGGAGGGAAGCAGGTGACAGCTATAGAAGAAAACAAACAAAAGAGACAATGAGGAATATTAAAAGTAGAGAATGGGCTGCTAACAGGAGTCCAGGTGTCTCAAGGCTCAAGCCAACTTGCTGCTGGTCAGACCCTTAGAGAACGCCCCAAACACGGCGACCAGTAGCAGCAGCCAGCTGCGCCCTTCATGGCTGTGCAGCTCTTACTTCTCCTTATTCCCACCAGTTCCAAACTCTGTCCCCCTCTCTTTCTATGGTGTAACCTACCAAACAGCCTTTCTTTCCTTTACATTTAAGTAAGATTAAAAAGTAATCTTACCTTCAGGGCAGGGCTTCTCTAAAGCACTGCACAGAGCTAAGGTTAAGATGGAACTATGACAACAGAAAACTCACACAGTGAAATGAACAAACTTGACTCTGAAATCCACAAAGAAGCAAGCAGAGATAGCCCATGGTTCCTGGATTAAAGGTACCTCCCCCCCCCCCAAAAAAAGGGGACAACGTCTGAAAGGGACAACAGGTAAAGTAGCTGCAAAAAGCCTAGGGCAACAGGCAGGATGGAGTCAGGCAGAGACAAGGTGCCCAGCAGAAGAGAAGCATGTGGATCTGTCCTGAAAAACATAGCGGCCCCACTCCCCCACGCATACCCCCGGAGGGCAGGGAATATTTAATCTTATCTTCACGGTGGTTTCCTTTAGACTACCGCCAATCTCACATGCGTAAAGACTACACTGGACCGACCTGTGCAAACACTACTTTGAAAAGCCTTGTGAAGCCAGAAGGAGAAGAAACCGCCACATCCTGAAATAGAGCACCCCTCTGACCTGCTAAGACAACATCCTAAGCCCTGGTTTCCTGTCCCCAGTAACGCTCCTTGAGTAACTAAAGAAGTTACTCATCAGTCAGCATCTAAGGGGTGGACTGGGGTGTCTGGCTTTTGTTCTTCCAAGCCAGTCACTGCGGAACACTAAGAATCTTCAGGCTGCACCGTCTAAGCAGCACTGGTTTCTCTCTACAGACTGTGTGCGACTGGAATCATTTTCTATCTTGCTGACTCTGGAGGAGGACTTCCCATCTAAGGAAAGTGGCTGGGAAGAGTGAGTCTGGCCAGTTCATTCTTTAAGGATTCTCTGTTACTGCAGGGCTCCCCTGCTAACATAGTAGAAAGACTTGATTGAATGTTCCTTTTCCTTGGAACAGAAATGATCTGCTTAACGGGACACCTTAGGCATCTGGGCTCTCTGCGGTCCTATCGATGTCAAGATTATGAGAAAGAGAAATGGCATCCTATGAACAAACACATCGCTGCCCTTCTCTGTGTAGTGATGATCCCACAGCACACTGGGAAGTATGAATACTAGTTGCACGATTCAAACCACCATGGAGCTTCAAAGTTCCTCTTCAAAATAGACATTTAGGAATGAAATAATCACTGTGCTTGGATTTGATTCCACGAGTCTATTCTGTGTACCCCAGTGAATGAAGTCGTACAGAGTTAAATGGAATGATACACACTTCTTGAAGTTATCCATCAAGACTAGAGTCTGTTAATTCCAAAAACAATTCTAAGGATGCTTCGACACGGGAGACAGAGACCCAGACTGGAACATTAAAGCTATTATAGTTCTAAAATCACTTTGCAAGTTAAGCGAAACCTTTTCTTTTCATTTCATCTGAAGATGATTACGAGCCAGAGCAACCGATTCTCCCAAAAGGCACGTGATAATGATTTTAATTCTCAATAATAATTCCAGGTAAAAATAATTGAGAAGGTAGGGAAAGACCACTAGGTAGACAGATAATGAGTTCACTAGCTAACCATTTGTGAATTCTTTCACGTTAGGACTTAGGTAACTAACTAGAACTACAAAGCATATTTACACGAGGCACCTCTCATTCAAAGCTATAAACTCTCTCTTCTGTAGTCAAAATAAACCTTATATTACATTAGCCTTTATATACTCAATACCAAGGAACATTCAGTGCACATTTAAAGTGTTCTTGTTCAAAAGTCACTTCATTTGCTACATCTCTTTCATCTGTCACCTGTCTGCCGTACCTTAAGCTATGTGGAGACACTGTTCAACACTCGTCTCTGCCTTTGTCTGAGACTGCTTTATTGAGCCATCGGCAAACTATATCCTTGCCTGTCATGAAGAATGTTTTTCACCGTATAATTTTGTCTGATTAAATTTGTTTTCTAACACCTTCAGAGTGTTTTTAGAAGAGCGGACCATTGCGAAAGACAGGAACTGAGAATACCTGTGCCTTCCAGTCTGGTTCTTCAGTTTGGGTGTCTAGGACAGTTCTACACAGAGATGGAACAAACTGTGTTCCTGGATGCTTCTGAAAGAAATCAGATGTAGAGTCCATTTCTGAGTTCTTGTCTGACGACTCCATTCCTCACATGAAACAAGCAAGGAGAAGGGGGAAATCACAAGTGTGGCTCACAGCCACATGATTGAGCCCACCAACGTCAGATCTCTCTAGCGGGGTTTTCTCTTTGCGTGACAACATTGCATTGAAACAGTTATTAACGTTTCATTTTAAAGGACAAGATTTCACACAGAACACTCGTTTTCTTTTCTTTTTTTTCTTTTTTTGCGGGGGGATCAGAAGTATAGGGCTCAACACCCAGGCTCTTTCCCTTGCAGGCTTATGGTTACCTTTGCAGTTACTGCATTTGTGTAGCCATAGGCTTTATTTAATCTTTTATGCCTTGCTCAGGCTTCCATCCACCATCTGGTTCAAAACCAGACATGATGACCCGCTGGGACTTACATTCTAGTGATGAAACGTGTTCATATTGTGGAAGCGAGTCATCATTCCTTTCACAGATGAGAATGACTGAAAGGATTCTGTCCAGGAACCCAAACTTCAGATCAGACAAGGCTCAGGCATTGGTCAAGAGGGAGCTCTGCACTTTGGGGTCCATGTCTTTAGTGCATCTGGCCAATAACAGAAGATACTCTCTAGAGAGGAGGGGACTCCATGGCCCCCAGTTAAGATGAATTGATATGCCCTGGTACTGACTGAGAACAACTACTGTGACAGGCACCATGTGTCTTAGATGTGGAGTGCATAGGCTGGCAGATTCCCAGAGAGCCTGTGAGCTCCAGGGTATCCTGAAACATCATGGCTACCGCACATCTGGACTCCTCCTTGGGCGAGAAGCAGAGGCTAGACATTTGAGCATTTTGTTCTCTTACTCAATAAAACCTCTTCCAGACTGGACACACTTTAAAAGGAAATCACATGTCTCAGACAGACACCAGTTATGGAGAGATACCTTTACAGCACTGACCACTCTATTTACAGTATCATCCACTTATACTCCGAAGACACAGGATGGAGGATGGTGACAGAACTGTGACTGACTGTTTGTAGGCATTTGGCAAAAATACACTTATGTGTAACAGTTACTTTTTAAATTTTAAAAATGTTTACATATGTACAGTTGTCCTTGGATGCTAATATAAATATGAAAAGTAAAAAATAAAATAAAAATACATGTTTAAAGATAGCGTATGGGATATTGGCCTCTCAAAGCCTTACAGTCCTGCAGAAGAATCCTATATGCCTTAGCCTCTGCATGCTAATTTCTATTATGAGATGTTGTTTCCTTATATATGGAAAACAATAAACAGAAGCGTCATGCATATGGCGTTACTGTTTGCAATGAGGATGTGTTTCAGAATGCTCTGTTCTGAATCCACTTCTGTCCCTCAGGAAAACCTGCTAAACTTGGATCATGGGAGTTAATTTTATTGATATTCTACATATTTCTGTCATGCAGATTATCCATTAACATACCAATACCAGACCATAAATGGTTCCATGTTGTAGTGTGACATTCTAGTAATTCTTTTTACCATTTGGTTAAAACTTAAGCCAATGACAAAAAAAAAAAAAAAAAAAGTATGGTGTCCAGGTGTGACCCGTGGCTTCCTCTCCTCTGGTATGTCAGAGGGTCTTGAAATCATCCAGAGAGCAGATAGACTTGCAGTGGTTGTGGGTGGCTGGGTTTCTATAAAAGTAGAAGTAAACAGTTTCGATGTGTCACATGTAAACAGTTGCTCTCAAATGGATGTCTCCCATAGCTGCAAAGAGAGGAAAGCAGAATCATGAGCAGAAAGTAGCCTCCTACGAAGGATTTCAACAACATATAAGTAATTATGTTGTATGTTCTTGTTTAATAGTGGATAAAAGAAACACACAAACTCTGAGATCTCTCCTAAGCCTGACATTAATATCCCTTCTTTGTGTGTGTGTTGGATGTGTGCACATGGTGGGGGTGGGGGTGCATGCACGGGTCGGCCAGAGGAAGACTTTGGGTGTTGTATTTTAGTGTCCCCCACCTTACTGCCTTTAGACAGGAGGGTATCTCACTGGCCAGTGAACTACTGGAATCTACCTGTCTCTGGCCTTCAGTGCTGGCTCTACAGGTACATGCAACTATGCTCAGCCTTTTTTGTGGTGTGTGGGCATTCATATTCAGTCCTGCATGCCCCCACAGTAAATTCCTTGCTCAGTGAACCATTGCCCAGCTCCCATATCAACTCTTCTAACAACTGCCACCTTCTGATAAACCAACCAACCAACAAACATACAAAACTCAAAAAAACCCAAAAAAAACCAAAACACAAAAACAAACCTCTCACAGCCTCATTTCACGTTACTTAAAATTTTGAATAAATATTACATATTAAAGTACAGAATATTAAAATATTTTAAAACTGCCTATTTTTTTATTGTACCCAATATATTGCCAAATAGAATACTGGTTCTCAATCACAGTTGTGTAATATGTAGGGAAGTTGTGTGTGTGTCTCTGTGTGTGTGTGTGTTTTATATGTGTACATGTTCATATGTGTGCACATGCTTTTGCATGTCTGTGCATGTCGAGAAGAGAGGTCAATGTCTAGCACTTTTTCCTGTGATTCTCTACTTAATTTTTTAAGATAGAGTCTCTGAGCATGGGGCTCATGGATTTGTCAGGACGAGCTGGCCAGCAAGCTCTGGAGATCCCCTGCCTCTGCTTCCTCTCCAGGATTACAGGCATGCACCACAATACCTGGTCTTCTCATGGGTTCTGGGGATTGGACCTAAGGTCCTTAAACTTGCACAGTAAACATGCTACCTGCCGAGCCATCTCCTCAGTCCTAATCTGCAAAAAGGTTTTTTTAATCTATTGCACTGGTAGCACATCATACCAACTAAGTAAAATCTCATTGAGAGGGATTTGGGTTAAACTGTTCTGAAGCTTTTCAGACAGTTCCCAAGTACGTCAAGGCTTTACCATCCCACCAACACAATCGCCATTTCTTATTTGTGTAGACTTGGTTAAGAGTTATCTGTCCAGCTTTTAGTGATCTCTGTTTCTCCCTTCATCTTCTACCCCCTCCCCCTCCTCTCCCCCTCTCCCTCTCCCTCTCCCTCTCCCTTCCCCTCCCTTCCCCTCCCACCCTCTCTCTGTAACTGACCCTGGGTTGGTCAAGGCAAATACAATTATCCCACATTACCTTAAGCCCCACAACTTTGATTCAGGATCTACAAGGCTCTAAAACACCTTCAGATACTAAAAAGTCTTAAAAACTCAGAGCCCTATGTTAGATAAATGTATAGAGGCTGCAAACCTTCACCTCTTCCTGTTTTTCCCCATAGGAGTAACATCAGAAAGTAACTGGCACTGGACATCAGTGGTTGTGCTATTTAGTTCTCCATTTCATCGTAACCTCCAGAGGCTGGTCTGACCCTGTAAACGCTATTCCAAATTTCACAAAACCAATGCACTGAGGGTAGGCTGTGAGACAGAGGTACACTGACAAAGATGTACAAGTGACCAAAGATTTATATAAAGTTTCTGGTAAATTCTATTTTTATCAAGTGGATGAATGTCTCCATATTTGTTTTAAATTTGGCATTCTGGGTAAGAGTACTTGATGATCCTACAGAGGACTGGAGTTGAGTCCCAGAACTCATGTGAGTCTGTTACTCGGATCTAATGAAGTCCTCTTCTGGCCCCCAGGGACCCACACTCACGTGCACACATCTTCATGGACACACACATGTAATTAAAAATAATTAAGATAAACCATGTTAAAAATGTGGCTTTTGTAGGAGGTGAGTCTAGTTCAGTTAGAACATTTTTTTTTTTAAAGCAAGGTAACAAGGCCCTGGGTTTAAATCCTTACCACAAAATAATAAGTTAATGCTGTTAAATTTTACCATAGCCTTTGCAGTATTCTTTTGATATTACAGGTTATTCAAATACCTTCCTTTTACACCTAAATTCTACCCCTGAAACTGTTGGAACGTGGACAAGAGAATGACCCATGGTAAATAATGCCTTGGGGAACTATGTGAGAGATTCCAGGGGGAAAAAGGCAGAGGGCCCTTCTACCGCAGGTGCATTCTGTTCCTGGATTGTTCTGGAATATGATATCATGCCTCCTGTGAGAAACAATTACATTCAATTTACAAGACATGTTTATTCTTGGTGGACATCAGAACACAGCTACAGAACCCACTCTGGTCACTGTACCCTGAATTTGGATATGGCCTTCTGCCTTGCTTGCCTGGAGCCTCTCTCACACTTCCCCAAGACATTGCTCACCATGGGTCATTTGTTTGACAGTGTTCCAACAAGTACCAAGACACTGACCTGGTTTCTGCCGGAGGTTCCTGTTTCTGAACTCCTATTGAATTGTAACAACCCAGTGAGAGGCCTGAGCTATAGAAACGGCCTCCAAGAGAGAACTAATTCATTTCATCTTTAGAATTCCAAGGCAGGGGTACTAAAAAGATTTTTCAAAAAGCCTCAAAAAGCAAAACACAGCACCCCCTTCTTTTCAAACCTAGCATTGAGTAAAACAATAATTAAAAATAAAGACTTTATAAAGTAATAGGCTGGGTATAGTACACACCTTCAATCCCAGCACTCAGGACACAGAGGCAGGAGGTTGAGTTTGAGGCCACCTGGTCTACATAAAGAGAGCATTCCAGGACAGCCAGGGCTACACAGGGAAACCTTGTCTCAAACACACACATGCACACACACTTAATGTATATGCAATATCTGCATAATATATGGGTATACATTACTTTGCACATGTTTTCAAATATATTTACTAATTGTTTTCAAAGTAGGAAAACCAGCTCTTTTAAAAATTATGAACCCAGACCTAGGCATAATGGTGCATGTTCATGATTCCAACAGACAGAGATGAGGATTCTCATGAATTTGAATCCAGTCTGGACTACATAACAAAATTCTGTCTCAAAAAAAAAAAAAAAAAAACAACAAAAAACCCCAACAACAACAAACAAACAAACAAACAAACAAAACAAAAACAAACAAATGAGAAATGGAGGGATGGACAAACAGTAAGCTCAAAGATTCCAACAACACCCAAGTATAAAGCATGTGGCATTGCTAGGTACCCTGGCGCTCTGTCGGTTCACTGTCTTCTCCTCGTCAGGAAGCGGAGGCATCGGGTATGGGTATTTTCTGCTGGAGGCAATAGACCCAGTTGATGAAGAAGGAGACTTGGCAGGTGACAGGGTCCTGAGATGTTGAGAGTACAAGCAATAAATAACATGTCATGCCTGGTATCATTCTTCACATCTCTAAAGCGAAGCGTCACTGAGCATCTACAGCAAAGCTCTAACTCCCTGGGGATACAACTGTCATCCTGAAACTGGAATGCTGTGGTTTTAGCACACCAGTGGAATGTTTAACTGATAGCTACACAGGATCATTCTTTTAAACTACAAAGTCAATAATGAAATTTCATTTACCATAAACAGTTAACATGGAAAAGGGCGGGGGGGAATACTCTAAGCGCTTATGTCAGTAAGTTAATTAAACAGTCTATTTTATTTTATCACTAAAAATGCTTCTCTAAGCACAGTCATATCAAATAAGACCTGAAAAAATCCAACCATGGATATGTTCATTGGTTGCAAAGTCATACTCTAATTTACACGAAACTCATGCATTTAGAGGCCAGTGTGTTAGTTGTGAAGGACAGAGGAAAATAGAGGTCATAATAACAAATTAGTAAACATGCAAGCAGTGAGGAGTGCAGAGGGCCAGCCGAACAAAGTCTGATGAGAACATACAAAAACTGCCTACTTCATCCCTAAGCCAGCATTGCCGGGAAAGCCATCTTACACTTAAGTGGTTTGATAATTCTTTTGCAATTGCAATACTTGTGACTGTGCTGAGCACACTAGGAGAGACTTGTCTGTGAGAGTTAGAAGGGAAAACCGTTGAGCTGCCTATACCACTACATTCTATCTCCCATCTTCCTCTGTTGTGACTGTGTCAGCCTCGCACGGCAGCGATTAGATTAAGTACTGGACAGGAGAAGGCTTTCAAACTAATTCTCATTTTTAAGATGCAGAATTCAACTGAACACTTGAAAATACTTTTTCCTGTATACTCCGAGGTCCAGATAAACATTCCTAATTGATTTTTAAAAACCAGGAATGGTCCCACTCACTCCTAATGCTTCTTTGGTTTTTGAAAATTATTCAGGATAGCTCCCTATCAGGACCTGCTGGAAGGCAATCAGGCAGCTGTTTGGGCTTCTCTTATGCTAATGCGCTGGGAGGGTGAAAGTAATAGGACTGTGATTTCAGTTCTACCAGAGCACATACTGTGTGTGTGTGTGTGTGTGTGTGTGTGATTGTGTGTGTCTATGTATGTGTGTGTGTCTGTGTGCCTTGTGTGTGTCTCTGTGTGTGTCTGTGTCAGTGTGTGTCTGTCTGCATGAGTGGCTATGTGTATGTGTGTGTATGAGTGTGTGTCTGTGAAGATGTGCAAGTGTACATAAGTACATGTGCATGGTGTATGTTGTGTATGTAGGACATACTCCACTGTTCCTCCTCAGACACAATCTACTCTATCTTTTGAGATTGTGTCTTACAGGCCAAGGGCTAGGCTGTTTGGCCATTAAACACCTGTCCCTGTCTCCCAAGAGCTGGGATTACAAACAGGGGACACCATTCCTAGCTTTTTATTATTAATTATTATTATTATTATTATTATTATTATTATTATTATTTTATTTTTTTATATGGGTTCTGGGGACAGAGCTCAAATAGCACAAATAGTGTACTACCAACTGAGCTATTCCCCAAGCTCCTGCTATATGCTTTTATAATTTAAAAACTAAATAGTTTTTTTTAAGTATATTAAAAGGTAGGATTCAATGTGTGTGAGTGTAAAACTTGCATCTATATGCTTCTAAAATGGACCCAAGATAGCTTTTTAGCAAAATCATTGTAAGATTTAAAAGAATCTGTTCAGGAAAAGTTTCAGATATACATCCAAATCCCATTAACTCTAAGGTCATGGAAACCGAGTCCTCATTTTAGTTTGCTGCAATAGGCACAAGTGTGTGTGTGTGTGTGTGTGTGTGTGTGTGTGTGTGTTCATAGCATGAGTTGTTAGCTTATAGTGTCTTAGACATTTAGCCTTAGCTCAAATGACCAATGCTGTGCATTGAAAACCATTCCACTCACTGACCACCCAGCCCTGTTCTAAAATACCTCACCATGGGCACAAACAATAGTTAAAACAAAACAAACAGCAAGTGTTCTTCGGAACCCACAGAAATGGCTCTACATGGCTTCTCACTGTAGAACTTTGGGTAATTCAGACTTAGACACTAAAGGGAGGGAAGAATCTAAGCAGGACATCCTTAGTGGTGAAAAGACAGGGAACAGATTCATGTGGGCACATAGAAAAGAGACCAGAGCTGGAATCAAAATAAAAGGGGAGAACAAGACACAGTGGGTTAGGGAGAAGAAACTGGCAATCCACCACAACTGCCCAAGGAAGATATTTGGTTCCAATCTGGCTTTTGTTCAGCCAAGCTCATTCACTTACAAAGCAAACTGAATTTTGGAATAAGTATTAGCCATTTATCTTTGTGACATTTTTTTTAAAAACCATAATAACTACACTAGGAACATCATAGAATTACGTAATGAAGGTGTGCTTGTGTGCCAATGGACTGTGGTGCACCTTGGGCATATATCAAACTTCTGTGCCTCCTGCCTGCAAATCACAGAAGAGGGACCCAGGGCCACTCCTTATTCACTTGTGTTCACGTGGTGCGAATTTTACAATAATCTGCTCCAGAAGGGCTTAAGTGTCCTCAGCTTCCGTAAGCTCTACGAGTTGAGTTGACAGGAATCAGAAATCACACAGGGAACAGATCTGGGAGTCAGAGCCACACTTCAGCTCTGCTGCTGACTTTCATCAGCTGTGCTACCCTTGGGTAACTCTGTAAGCCAGGTTTCTCCATCCACAGAAAGAAGCCAAGAATGCCTACAATGCGTGAGCTGAGAAATAGATATTACGTGGTTAATGTGGTTTTCAGGGATCATGAGGATGGACTAAAAAATGCTGATGAAATGCATAATTAATTGGCTACATTTCTGTTGGTAAACTCCATTCTGGACCAGTTTGCTGCAGTCATAAACACTCCACTACAGTTTGAATATCACTAATCCAACCCCACCTGGGTGGTTATGAAGGTGACCTTTGTCCTCAGCTGTGGGACTAAGAAATGCTGATGGAATGCATAATTAGTTGGCTAGCACTCAAGAGCATAACTATCCCCTGGGGACTTGAAAGGTGGTGTCCCCAAGGACCAGGGGTGGCAAGCCAGTGCTTTCTCTATGATTTTATCTGTACTTTTTCAGTGGCCTGAATCCATGCAGAGCACAGTTAGGTCACGCACTGTCATAGGAGAGCTGGGTAAAGGAGCATAACTGTGGCTCTCTTGTAGGTTTTACCAAGTGTCACTGTAGTTCACGGATAGTACATTTCCATTGGTAAACTCTATTTTGGACCAGTTTGCTGCAGACGCAAACTCTCCACTACAGTTTGAATATCACCAATCCAACCCCGCATGGGTGGTTATGAAGGTGACCTTTGCCCTCAGCTGTGGTTGTGCCAAGAGAGCTCAAGTACAAGGTTGGTGAATCCCAGCCTAGGTGTGAACACAGTAGGCATATTGGGCATTGCTTTAGACGGAGACTTGGGTGGAATCCTCTCTGTTGTGACAGAACCATGGTGCTCAGAGCTCGGACTTATTTTAATTATTCACTACTGCTACCAAAATTTAGAGTTGATCTTCAAGTGTTCCCAGCACAACCCTTAATTAATCAAAAAGGACAGTTAAGTCATAACTGTCCACTGAGGTTTGCCATTTAAACAAAAAGTACAGATTTTTTACAGTTAGCTCCTAATGTGACATCTCAATGTCAAAAGATGAGATTAAAAAGAACCGACTAGCACTGCCCCCACAGCTTGGCTCGTGCAACCAGGGGTGCGGAAGCATTTCCTTGTCCAAATGGTGCTCAGTCAGGCAGCTTCTGGGCAGACTCGGGGGGACCGGCTTTAAGAAATAGGGGCTCTCTTGAGTCACATCAACTTCTCAGTTCAACCAGGGGAGGTGAATAGACTCTTCCGGGGTACCATTTAACAAACGACTCCTGTAGAAATGCTAAGTCAGTTCAGAAATAAAAGTCCTAACTTATGTAGGACCAGACTCATCCAGTTTTGAGTCCATGGATGGTACAAATTACAATCTGCCCACAAGCCTGATAAAGAGAAAGGGGAAAAAAAAAATAGGACTGCAGATGAGCCAAGATTCCAAATAACATCAAAATCATCTTACCTGTGTTGTTGATGTTGGCCATCTTGGGAGCTACATGTGAAGGTGGGATGTTTGAATGTAAGTGTGTGTATCTGAGGTTCAGCGTGGGGAAGTGTCGGGTAAGCAGAGGACAGGGAAGGAGAGGAAGATGGGCTCTAAAAGCAGGATATATTTTTTGTGAGCAGGCAGGAGTTATGCTGTCTTTAGGGTATACGCAAAAGTTATGGATCAAATTAAAATGCAGGTAGGTCTAATCATTTTCTCAAACCATACATGACTAAACTAAATGGTACACTGGAAGAGAAAGTCCACCTTATATAGGTGCTGAGAGTTAATATACATAGCACATTTTCATATCCATTTAGTGCTGACCCAAGTTGTGGCATAAGTAATGTGAACTCAAATTGCGCTCACAAGAGGTAGTGACCAAGTCCTTTTCTTCTTTGTATTAGTTTTCACAAAATAGTCAGATGTAAAGTGGACATCTACCGCTGGGTAATCACTTACGTTACACAGTGGGGTAAGTGACCCAGAGAGGCCTAGGAGATGCTCTCTGATTTGTAATACGACCTTCGGGGAATTGAGGAGCGTGGCCAGTTTTTAGAATGTAGGAAGTTGCCATTGTTAGTCAAGAGTGTTTTCTATATGTTTCCTGCTTCTGAAGCGTAAAAAAAAAGATCCCCACCACTTGGTTGAGAAGCCATAAGGGACTCTTCCCAGCAGAGCCCTCACTGCTAGCAAATGGCTCCACAGGACAGGCAAAGCTCAGCTCACTACAAGTTAAGATCAATACGATCACTACATTCACAATAGGATCAATAATATCACAACCATTTTCCAACTTGATCAAATCATTATTTCTGCTTGAAATAACATTCTAGTTTAGTTTCTTCGCAAGCTTTTTCCTTGCGTTTTTCTATGCACTCCTATGCACTCTTAGATAATAAGCAGAAAAAAAAATATTATGAAAACTTTTAGATTATGGAAATTAAATCATTGAGATTAATAGTGCTTCTTTATTAGTGAAAGGTATGTTTCATGCCCATAGAACACTACATAGCATAAAATGAAGAGAAAGCTACTTAAAAGCTCAAGAAGGTGACAGGGCAGGGACATGCACTAAATGGCAACCCTTTCAAATGGCTTCATTTGAAATATTCAGAAGAGAATTAGGCTCGTTCAAGGAAGCCAAATACATCCAAGGCAGCAAATGAACGTGGCCCCTTTCTACCTATAGGAACTTGTATTAGGAGATGAGAGAGAGAGAGAGAGAGAAAGAGAGAGAGAGAGAGAGAGAGAGAGAGAGAGAGGAGAGAGAGAGTCTAGTCACACTACAGTACTTGTATGTGCTGGGAGAGTGTAAAAGGGAGATAAAAGTAATTTATAAAATACCTAAAGTACGGTCCTTCAGTGTTTTTATTCACATCTTCTACCCACTTAGCTACATTATAGTCTCTTTTGAACCATGGGTTTAAATACCTGCAGAGAGCAATGGAAGGAACAAAGAAAGCAGAACAAGATAGAAAATCTGAAAATACAGAGCACAAGCTTAGCCAGGGCGCTTTCACCCTCCAAACGCAAGCGGCTATGGCAGATAAACCAGGGTGGACCCTGGGTGACTATGGGGTGGTCTACACCATGGCAGAGGAGGAGGAACCATCTCAGCGGCAAGGCGCAAGGCATTCATTCCATCATGGATTACATTTCTAGGAAAGCCTCTTCCAGTGGCTTCCCACTGTGAGTGAGTCAGCAACCCTATTTCAGTTGCTTCAGTCAGAAGTCCCATTTGCCCACCCCCAAGGCAGCTTTTTCTAAGCCGCCACTCAATTGGCTCCTTGCTTCTCAAATAATATTGGTGTTTTTTGAAAATATTCAGGTCAGCTGCGATTCTAATCTGGTATTTTGGCACATAAAACCTCAAGACAATTTAAAGGAGCAGTGTTCCCTTTATAGGTTACAATTGCTTTTCTACAAGACCACAGTTTTTTCTCTCCATCAGAGAGTCAAAGCAAGAATCAACTTGAAGTGCTCTCCCGCTGGCTTCTGTCACAAACAGGAGGTGTCCCAAAGTTTGATCCTGGAGTCCCCAAGCACATAAACTGCAGTTTCAACGGGCCTCCATGATCCTGGAGCTGGGAAATGATTTAATGGAAGCCCCAAGGCTCCTTCTTCCTCTTTGGGCACTCCAGACTAAAATGTTCATGGGTGCATTGAGAAATGGCCCTCAGAAGTTGCTTTCCAAAAGAGTGGCTGCCGGAGAGTAATGCTAACACCTCCCTGGTGGACCTGGCACCAGCTCCCATCAGGATGACCGTGCAAATCTCCAAGGCAGTAAAACTGTACGGATAGGTGTTGTTTGCCACCGAGCCCCTTTGCCTTTGACTGTGGAGCTAAACAAGAACATATCCCCTTATGATTTGCCCTTACAAAACCATTAATTTGATCATTGAGCACTGGAACATTTTGGAGGTTTTACTGGGATTTCTCATCTGAAAAAAAAAGTAGCTCCCACGTGCTGTTACTATAAGACTTATTTGAAGGTCCAGTTTCTACAAGACTTATTGGGAAACAAGTCTGGTAAAATTATAAAATATTAATTTTTAGTTAAGGTTTATTTCTCTCCATATTCAGTCTTAGAGTTATTTGTAAATATATTTAAACCAAAAACCCACTATATTTCCAGTTTTATTTTAAAATCAGGTTATTTCTCCACAGCCAATTCCCTTATTTTTAGCCATAAAGAAGATACTTTACAAAACAAAAAAAGATTCCACCCTGAAAGAAGGGTTCTGTTGATTTTTATGCTTACAAGACCATTTTTGCCACGGTGTGTCTCCAGATACAGGAAGAACTCACGTTAGTTTTGCCTTTAGCCACAAACACTGCCAGCTTGCACTTTTCACAGAGATAGCCAATTAAAACTTGCATAAACATTTCCACCGAGACTTCAAACAGAAAGAAAAAGTCAAAAAGCGAGTGCAATCGCTGATAAACTGAACGGCCTCAGAAAAGCCCATGCAGCCGTCATCAGGTGAGACACTGCCACACAGCAAATTCAGTTTCCCACAGGCAGAAAGCCACTTCCTGGGGGAAACCTTTGTTCCTTTCACTGACAATCTTCAAAACTCAAACAACAGGTGTTATGGCTGACTCATGAAACACATAGCCTGACTTATAGATGATGGACCTTTACCTCTGCTTCAGAGCTGCGCTATAGAGAGCTCTGGGGGCCTGCCATGGTAGCTCAAAGGATGGGCCTTTATCAGACTACAATAAAACCTGCCTATGTGGCTTGACTTAGCGTGGCTTGTTAGTGCAACATGCAAAAAAAAATAAAAAATAAAAGATAAAATAACAAAATGCATTGGACAGGACAGGAGAACCTCTTTGTGTTCTCCAGGATGGAAAGCCAGAGGAAAATCAGCTGGTGCTGCCTGGGCCAGGGGTCCCACTGAACAGATATGGGGGCTCAGTCAAATATCAAATGACCCTGCTCTCAGCCAAGGAAGGGACTTGGAGGGAGATTAAGTGGCAGCCCAGCATGAAGGGGCAGGGGACTGACCTGTGATCCAGACCCCCAGGCTGGGGGCTGTCAGAGCCCCCTGGGCTTATGCCTTGGGATGGGATTGTCTGGGCGAGGGAGTGCCCAGGCTCGGGTGCTTGGGGCTCCCTCCTGTAAAAACACAATATATAATACAAAGTCTAAGCCAAAAAAAAATCATATCATGCACAACAACATGGAAGATGCAAAATCTTTGAGTGGGAAAACAATATAACCATGAGGACATTTAGTGTTTTATTTATTTTTTAACTTACAGAGCATGCATGAACTTGGGGTGCATGTTTTAATTCAGGCCCAGTTTTTCATCATCCTTTTGGATGACGTGGTACTAAAGGGGATGATGAAATAACAGACCTGAAATAGTTCTTATTATGAAAAAGAAAAAGGATGTGCTTCCTGTGGCTATGCTCATTCTGCTCCTAGTACACTCACATAAATGGTAGTATTCGCTCCTATCATAATCAAGTTGTATGACTTATATATGGAAAGTATAAAAGTTGCTAAGATAAGTCTTGGTATGCTATGTATCAGAACTTCATATTTTCTCTCTCTCTCTCTCTCTCTCTCTCTCTGTGTGTGTGTGTGTGTGTGTATAGACAGTTCCCATACAAGAAATCTTCACAAATTTGACCCCAATTAATTAACATGAGCCATATAGCCAAATTTAGAAAATTCTGAAAAATGAGGCAACCTTTCTTCATCGCTGAGAAATTTCTATTATACTCTCACACTAAATATTAGAACTTAATTATAGCATAGGCAAGATTAAGGGATATCCATAATATTAAAATTTTGTCATGTAGAATTCTATTCATTTTGAAAAATAAATGATTGCCTTAGAAAACATATGAATATTGCTGAATACCAAATGTTCTCTGACTCCTGAACTCACAGCTTTAATATCCTGCTGAACATGTCTTTTCGCTTAGGAGCTGTCAAAGTCTATCTACAGAAATACTGTTAGAACACTAAACAGTTCGCAAAAGGAAGTTCCATAGGGCACCTCACAGTTGTACCTGTGATCTGCAATGAGGATAAGCTAGGGAGCCCTCTTACCACATGGCCTCATGCAAACCAAACCAAACAACATTCCAGGAAGAGTTTATCTGCAGTGAGCCCTAAAGCACCCAAGCACCCTGGGGATGCAGAAGATAAACTCTAGTAGATTAGTTATTTGTGATGGAGTTCTAAGATGCCATTCTGGACCATGCAATGGTATCACTTGAAACTGCTATTATTTCTAAGGTAAAAGTATCCTCTATTAAATGTTGATAAGCCACTTACAAGACACTACCATTCAGGTGGAAGGTCCACATGTCAGGGTAATGTTATTATTCCTAGACTGAAAAAGGCAGGGTATATGATGGAAAAGCTAACATGAGTGTCTAATAAGCAGTTAACAAACACCTGCTACTCGATTTTCTTAATTAATACAGAGATCCTGAGAATAATAGCTACCACTAGAGTGAGACATGAACAGAAAATTCTAGGTGCCTTGGAAAGAGCAAGGGTAATCACCCGCAGAGGGCAAAGTCAGTGGAAAGAACACGAAGGGTGTGCTTCACCCTATGGAGGGGGATAAGGGTTTGCGGTATCTATGTTTTGCTTACACTTTCTTAAGTGAAGAAAGAAACAACACCAAAAATTGCATCATGCTTATTTCAGTAGAAAGGACTTTAAGTGTAACTTTCGACCCCCCACCCCCTTAAAAATGTGGCTGTCATTTAACCCAGTTAGGGTTGTGTCGGTGACAATGATTCAGGTAAAGAGCAAGTTTAGGTAGATGGCCTTTCGAATGTCCTCAGGAGGACAACTTAAAAGGGAAGCTCATTCCATTAGTCTGAGAGAATGCTTAGATAGCAGCCATGGAGACCTCGGAGTGGTGGCTTCGGACTGTGAGCACTGGCATGCTCTAATACAGTGTCTCCCTTGTGCCTCCAGGGGACAGGAAGGGTGACCCTTTGAGATGGCTGGACCCCAGTGATGAGAAGAAAGGAGAGCTAGCACAGTCCCCTTCAAAGGAAACCAAAACACCACAATGGCAGGTGACTGGAGGAAAAACCCGCAGCAAGGGCGAGACCCCACTATCAGTGAATATTGGTATGGGCACAGTTGCGGAGATGCCTATGTAAAAGAGAAAAGCCAAGGTTAATTTTTATAGGGCAAAGAGAAATAAAAAGACAAAACCAACTCCAGAGGCATGGTAGGTGATTCTCTGACTCGATGACTATTTAACACTAATTACACAGAACCTTCAAATGCCTTTCCCATTAAAGGTACAACTTACTCGGTTGAGTTAGATCGAGGTCTAAATCTTTTCCCTCTGATTTTCTTTTTGTTGCCTCCCATGTTACCTGAAAAAGAGCACTAACAGTTAAATATTCATATAAATAAATAATCATTTTGTGTCTTATTGTATGGTATTTGTAGAGGGCGTGGTTTATAACCAGCATTACCTCAGAATGCGGGCTCCTGAATCTGCAGGACCCTCTAATGCTTCCTGCCTACATTGCTACTGAAGCCCTCATTTCCCAACAAGGAAATTTCAAAGAATAACAAAAGTAAACAGCTGGTCTCTCATGTTAAACCTCTTTGTTGGTAGAAGAGCTGAATTGCTTATGGGAAAGAACACATTTTACAGGTATCCAGAATACAGGTCTTAGAATCTGTACAATGTTCACTACCTTGCCAGGAGTTACTGCGAGGTCTCCCATTTTCACAGATGTCTGAAATATGTTTTGTGTCTGGAATCCTTTCACTCCAAGAATGAGAGAGTCCATTTGACCTGAAATTAGAAGTATTTACATATTGTTCAAAACTATATCAGATAAATGTTTTGGAATCACTAAGCAAAATTTCTGAGCATTACTGTACATTAAAATAAATAAATAATAAATAAATAAATCTGGAATGAAAGAATGAAGAAAACATGAGGGTCTTCATGAAGAAGGCAAAATTACACAACATTCAATTTAAGAAAAGTCAAATACAATGGAACCCCATTACAGTAGTCATAAATGAGAAAGTATCCGGATATAAAGCAAGCCAATTAACATTCTCCAGAACACAGCAACCACAAAGCAAATTCAGCAAGTATTAAAGTCATATAACCCCAGTGGCAGGGTTATAATGGGGTACCACCATAGATGTTTCTTAATTGTAAAGCAATGATTTCCATTCAAATATCATGAGAACATGGACTTTTAAGAGATTACATAAAATTTACTCAGCTGAACCTTGTTAACTTCATTAAAGTAATAGATTTAAATTAATAATATCATTATCTGAGAGATGGTATTTTTCTAAACAAACATGCCCCCAATGACTGTCTGATAACTGAAATGAATCAGATATTTATCATGGAGACATCTCTCACAAAGCCCATGCACCATTGAGCCCTCTGCTGTTTCGCTCCTACCATTATTAAATGGATTCTCTATAAGAATCCAAATCAACACACCTACCTTATACCATTAGGAAAAAGAATTGCAACAAACATAATCTGAAGTCTAATAATTTGATACACTTTTGACTGACTAAACATCAGAACCTATGGTACTATTTTACAAACTCTGGGAATCACTCCCATGTATCTTAAAGCTCCTTTAGGAACGGTGGAAAATAACATTATGCTTGAGCCGCGTTCCCGAGAAACATTCTGGCTAATTACTAGCGACAGCAACGGGAAAAGGCCTGTTCTAACCAAAAGCAAACAGAACTTGGCACAGTTAGCCCAGCTACTTTCCTATGTGGGAACTTTTTCAACATAATTTTCTAATTGCAAAGTAATTCGTATTTGGTACGAATGTATTTAATTTAAATATCTGTACTGGTCCAAGAAAATATTTATATCAGAGGGTGCTCATAGATACTCAGTCATCTTCTCTTAGCCAAGAAGTCCTCACTAATAGATTAAAAGAGTAATGTCTACACTGTGTAAAGTGTATGCTATAGGATATATTCCCAGACACGAAAGTAGCACTGCATTGGATTTGAGTTCCGTTATCTATGGAAATGTGCTCACGAAAGTTCTCAGGGGTTACCTGGTCTGTGTTCCTTCCTCGTCAGTGCCTATAAAGACTGAGCACCATGCGGATGGTTTTACAGATCATCCACTCTACACAGACTATCAGAAGAGACCATGTATGCCTCTTAATAAACTAGTTCCTTCAATGTGCCCAGAGTTGAGGGAATCATCTGAAATTTTTTTCTCCATCCTTTATACCTCAATGGAAACTTAATATTTTTTTTCTATAAGAATATTTTAGTTCCCTTTAATGTGAAGGCAGGTCCTGCCCTGTGAAACCTCCTATTTAATTTTTTCTAGTCATTTACTGTTAACTGGTTATACAGCATGCAAACTTTTAAAAAGTGTCAGACATCTTAAGATGCTAGAACAAGAAAGTATCATTAGAGTTTGAGACATAAATAATATAGTAACTCTTCCTATGCTATTATAAAACTCGGGCAAATATCAATCGTACTTAATTTTTCAACTAAGATGTAAGCTATAAAGTCTACACTGCAGAAAAATCATAATATTAAAATATATGATTCACAGAGAAGCAATCTTTTTTCACAGCAAGCTTAGCTTTGAAATATACAAAATTAAATACTATTCAATGCAGCACTTATATTGCCAATTTATCTCAATTGCCTTTATTGAAGCATGACAGTACCCTTTTTCTTTGACTACCAAGCATGACATAAAGCTCACCATGTGAAAATATTTTCAATACTACGCTTAGTTTCTTGAGCCATGTGCAACATGATGGGAAAAACCCTGGGGTTTCTCCCTGAATTTCGAGTCATTTTATTTTGTTTCAATTCTGTGGCCTAATTTTTTATTATTATTTTTTTTATAAAATACTGGTTCTGAGCATATGACATTTTGAAGTAGAGCAATCAAAGAACAAGGGATACTATTTTAACATTCAAGAAAGAAGGAAGAAGTAATCAAACCTGCTGCAAAATAATGAAATGTTCTGACTAATGGAATAATGTGTGATGGAACAGGTGGAAATCTGAAAATGCGACAGAAAAGCAGACCTCTTCTTAGAACTAGATGCTGAGTTTGTGCTGCCTCCAGGAGGAAAGTCGCTATAAAAAGAGTCGCCATCGCCAGGCTTTTTTACATAATCTCCCTGGGGTAACTGTCTAAGGCATAATAAACATTTCAGAGTCAGAAAACAAGACACACACATGAACACAGACATATACAAATATTATTTCAAGAAAAAGGAAGGGGAGGGATAATGGTCTACATGATCAAATCTATAACACATGAGGTTATTAATCAATGCGACAAGTTCAACTCATTCCAGCTGTGGAGGTCAGAAATGTAATCATGGAGACTTTGTAGGCTGGGTGAACAAAGCCTTTCATTATTATTATTATTATTATTATTATTATTATTATTATTATTATTATTTCAGGAGAAATATGGATAGATGAGTTATTTTCAATGCAACCTCATTCTACCTAGAGATGTTAAACTACAATAGCTCTTAAAATGTCTCTTAAAATGATATTGAAGATGTGTTTGCACATTCCTTGCTCAAATAAAGCAGGGCAATTTTTTTTCCAAATGTGATGAATAAATTCTTCATCATTTGAAATACACTATCATCTTGATTCGGTTTTAAAAGACTGCATTGCTTACTGGTATTCTATAATTAAATCCAAATCAAACCTCATTAGAATTTGGTGTTCAGTTTTGCAGCTTCATTATTTAAAGGAAGTTTAAACGAATCAAACTTGAATCAAAACTATAACTTTATACCAGACAGCAGAATGTGTGAAGGAATGTATTAGAAGAAGAAAGGGTTGAAAAGTAGCTGAGCTTCTTGGAGGACTATGGAAAAGCATCTATGACAGATGGTGGCCACAGTTGGTTATCTCCACCATAGCAGGAGGGAAAGGCAGGGCCATCTGCTTAACCTGTGCTGCAGAAACTGAAGCCATTTGTCTCATTATGAATGAGTCAGGAAGTCTCACTACCTCTCCTACAAGAACTGGAAAGACACCTTCAATACCACCCCCCCTCCAGCCCCCAGACAATTCTGCCTACAGCCAATCAAATCATTTAATGATGGCCATAAATAGCCAAATGCATCCAAATCTTGACCACTTTCGCTCATGCTATAGGTGGAGGTGTCAAAAGCTAGGGACAGACTAAAGATTTCCAACAGATACACGTCAATAAGTCTCCAACAAAAGCCTAAGTCCCTAAGTCCCTTTCCAATTCAGTTTCTGTTAGTTACCCTGACTGTCTGTCTGCAGATACTAAGTTTTAACCCTCACATCCCCTTTTCAGACATTCCCTTGATAATATTGATTCCTATGGTGTTAAAATGTTAAAATGCTTAGGTGCTTCTGACTAAACATCCTCTCCTACATCATTTGGATAACTTATACTCAGAGATTACAAATCTGAAAAAGATTGCTCAGTTGATATAAATAAAGCATGTATTTTAATTTCACCCTGAGTGATCTTTTTCTAGCTCTCCATACAATAATTAAGGGGAAAAAATTCCACTACACTGGTTTTTAAAACCAGCTCCAACCTTGACTGATAGAGGTATCACAAAAATAATGGAAATCAGATGTTGAGTTAGAAAAGTCCCAGTTTAATATAGTTCTAGGATACTTCTTCCTACACCATTCTGGCCACACTGTAAAAGTGACTTCACCCTAAAAGTCCCCAGAACGCTGGTAGTACTTCTTAGCAGTCACCTTAAAGCCCTGCAAGGAATACAAGTAATTTCCCACCATGGTAAATGCCAGTAACAGTAACGGGTGATCAGTCTCCTCACAGCTTTCTGGAGAGTTTTGGACATCCTTTACTGTCTGAACACTTACTCTTTCTACAGGACCCATTATATGTTAGTAGATCACTACTTCTTTCTTTAGTGAGGAGAGAGAGCACCAGGTTCCTGTGACTAAAAAAATAACATTTGCTATGAAAAATCACCAGAAAGCCAACAACATGAGCTTCTGAAATTCTTTAATTATACTTCTTTTTCTAGTTGGAGACCTATTTTTATGGCATCTGTCTCAAAATTTTTAATGGTTTTATGTTTGCCAATTTGGATCCTGAAAATAATTATTTGGACTGACAAGTGCTAAGTTTTCAAATGGGAAATTTTCTGTATATTCATTATACCATATACAAAAATTTTAGATACATACATGTTTATATAATAATTTTTTAAAAAGATGCTTTGTATCTGAATTATTTTTCCTAAAAAATAAGTCAACCTTTGATACATTAATTTTTTTCTCTAATATACAACCTCTAGGTTGAACTGATGTGACTTATTAAATAACATTTTTTAAGGAATTTCTATTGGCTAACACAAAGAAATACACCCAAAACTTAATGATTTCGGGTAGTCAGACTATGCAAGTTATATTTCTATTTCCTTGCATCTACAACGTACAAGCTTAGCGACTATTTTTATTCTATTTTAGATAACAATGTGTTCATAACAATAAACCAGCTGACATTAAGCATTATAAATTTCAACATCAAAAAAGATTTTCTTGTATTAACCCCAAAGTCTTTAGATAAATGGTTGATCAAATTAAAAGGGAAATTTGATTTTCTTTAAATGTATTTATTGAGTAGTGATATCTGTCCCATCAAACCACATGCGTATTCAAAAACTGATCAGTGAGAAAAGGTGTCCATGTCATAACCTCAGTGTGAAGGAGACATTTCTCCATTCCCTGGCGAGTGTCTGAGCTGTCTCTTACAGGAATTTACTCTCTTGTTTTGAGAAATATCATGTAAGGTGTACCAAGTCATGTTGACAGATGATGAATATCACTGAAATAGGAAGGATGTAAAAAAAAAAAAGAAGAAGAAGAAGAAGAAGAAGAAAGAAAAAGGAAAAAAAAACAAGAAAGATTTGGGAGAGAAAAGGTGGGGAATCCATGAACAGAAAATAAATGGATAAAAGGATGAGAGATAAAGAAGATGTTGGGGGAGAGAGACTTTGTTTAAAGAGAAACAACAGAGGGGAGAGATAAAGTCTAATTATCATGTTCCTCATCGATCACAGTGATGTGTGGTTACTGCAAACACAGAGAAAGAATTCCAGCCAAATGTGGATGTCTTATAAATTTAAGTTCAGCAAATGTTCCTTATCCTATTTGTATTTGCAAACCTGACTGAAAACTAAAATTTATAGTTCTTGTGGTAAACCATAAAGCTGTTATGCTTTATATAATTTTCCCTTAAGAAACAGTAAGATTGACTCAGGAGAAAATGTAGAAGTTTTGTTGCCTGGAGGTTTTAAAGAATAAGGTAAGCAGTCATCTTTCCAATGAGTCCACATCTAAGGCTTCACTGTGGCCCCATTTTTCCACGATTCCCAGCCTTCCCAATATGACACTGAAGAACTATTTTATATATACATGTGTGTGTATATTATTATTATTATTATTATTATTATTATTATTATTATTATTATATGTGGGGATATACTTCCATTAAGTCCCAGAATGGAGCTGCTATTGTTTTTGTTCAACAGGAAGTTTGTTATCTGATTCATTTACAGAATTGTAAGCTTGTGTTCTTCAAAAAGTCTGAACACTATACCCAATTTGGCAGTTCTAAGCCATTCTATGTTAATAGTGATCTGGTAAATGGCCATATATTTAATATTGCTTGAAGCATAAATGCCAAAGCAAAACTTCATGTTTTACCAGCCAAAAAGAGGGTATGGACCTCAACCTGGCTGATGACTACAGTTGTCCTCTTGCTTGACCACCATGCTTTAAGGATTACAAAGAACTCTGACCTTACAGTGGAGAGAAGTTAGCGATTTTCCTACACCACATGAGAGTAGACTAATGACTAATTTCTTGCCAGTAGGGCTTCCCACTATAGAACCACAGAGGCAATTCTAATTTAAAGGTAAAAATAACATGAAAATTCTTGCCTTTAGACCCTGGCATCTTTGGAACTGGGTGGGCCTTTATTTGAAGTGTGTGGACAATTTTAGAAGACTGAAAATGTACTGACTTATGCTGTGTCTTCTGGACCAACCCTTTCCTCATCTAATCATTAATGCATAGTGCCCCAAAGAAGACCCATAAAGATACTTCAATGCATAACGTCCACCCTTTGTTGCTTTCTCCTTTGAGAATGATTACACCAAACATCATTGTGTCTCATCAACTGTGATGTCTGAACAGGTCTCACTACATTTGTCACTATCTACTCCTATACTGCCAGTGGCACACAGTGGGAAAGAGGAAACCTTAAGCAGGAATCTGTGCAAATATGCTGAACCTATAACTGAATGGTATGTGATGTGTAATACCTGGTGTGGGTTTGTTTATCCATTTCCAAGATAACAGTTTAGGTTTTGGTACCAAGAGCAAGTAGAATTAATAGTCTTAGAAATGTGAGAAATGTCCATCTCCATACTATGCTGACTTAGACAAAGCCATCAATTGTTATAAAAATCATGGATGCTCTGTCTTTTTTTGTACTGTTTGCTAAATGGAGACAATAAGGCTATGCTAGATAGGTGTTCGACTTTCTACGGGCTTTACAGGAGACACAAAAGCTCAGAGATTCTAACTGTGCAAATTTCCTCTTTAGCTACTTTTATGATTATCAAATCATACAAAACTACTTTCTTACATAAAGAGACCTGGTTCACAAGTGGAAAACATCTCCTTGATAGCAAAAAAATGATAAACTTTGTAAGTTATGAAAATTATTACTACCACAACAGTACGAAAATAAATTCTCTCAGACAGTATTAGATAATTAGGTATTATAAACATGAAGGAAAACCAATAAACCAATGTAAACAAACATGACAACTTAACATGAAGAAAGTTTGTTTCTGATGAAAAAAATCTATTTCTCTCTCTATATTGCTATTAAACATAACAATGTTAATTATTATTTCAAAATCATAAAGGGTCAAGGATCATTATTACATAAAACACAAAAACCCACTTGAAACTGCATGTATGAGTTCCAACAGTGACACAAAGGGTTAAAGCTTTCAGTCATAAATTCAGATCACTGTTATCACATACCTCTGTTCTCGGTAGTTTCTATTCATAGACAGAAGAAAGGAAGAAAACAAGGCATTAGTTACTTATAGAAGCTCATGAGCAAAGCGTTAAACACCCCCCCTCCAACTCCCCAGCATTCGCTGAACCATCATCCATAGAGGAATTTGAACTGTAAGCTCAAAATCAGGAACATGCACAGAATTTCACTTTATCATAAGGAGAGATGACACTAAAGTGACAATATTGCCAAACAATTACCCGTTTTAATTTACTATGTAGTAATCTTAAAGATTTACTTGTTTTATTTTATGTATATTTGTGCTTTGCCTGTATGGATGTATCTATACTATATGGATGCCTAGTGCTCTTGGAGCCAAAAGACATCATAAGTTAAGCCTTCAGAAGTGGGGTACAGATGATTATGCAGGTGCTTGGGACCAAGCCTGGGTCTTCTGCGAGAGCAGCAAGCACTCTACCCCTGAGCCATGTCTCCGGCCTAGTTGCCCATTTTAAAAGGCACAAGTTAGGTTGTAATACTTAAAGAGTTACTGTTTTCGCAATATCAGTGTCATTGCACCAAATACTTAATAATGATCAAGAGCCGATCTTACTGTTTTTAAATTTTTATTTATCTATTTTTACCTTATAAGTATGGGTGTTTTGCCTGCCTGTATGTCTCTGTAGCATGTATATGCAGTGCTCATGGAAGCCAAAAGAGAGGACCTGATCCCCCACAACTAGGATTGAAAATGGGCCCTCCTGAAGATGAGTTAATAGTCTCACCCATCTCATCAGCCTTGCCAATTCTATTTTAAATATAGGTCTTTATATAAATATGAAATATTTATAGATCTATATCTGTAGATAGAAATAGATTATATAGATACAGATATATGATAAATTAACAGGTAGAGATGAGTGAATACTAATTTAAAATAGCAAAAATAATTCAATTATTTACACAAATTAACTACATTTCATAGAAATAAGTCCTATCCTTCTCCTATTGAAATATAAACATCCGACTATAGCAACTATAGCTCACTCTTAGAAGCTCAAGTAGGAGAACATACAGGCACTTCAGAGCGCTATATTCATCATGTATGGCCAATAAAAATGCATTAAAATAAAGCTGGCTCTTCATAGGTATTAATAACATCTTACTCAAGCTTCATACTGGATGCATTTGCTCACTGCTTAATTTCCAGTTTTGATTTGACCATGATCCAAAATAAACTTACATGACTTTCATAATAAACTACCCCTAAACAAAAATTCATTCAGAAGCATGAATAATGTACTAGTGGTAATTTTTTTCAAGAGTCACTGCTTTCTATCCTGATGCAGTTGAATGTTAATATTTTGAAGGCATGTTAGAAAGTCAAGTGACTGGGTCATGTGGTGGTCCATCCTTCAGGTACAGCATGGGTGGCACCTTCACCTACCAGTCCATTATGAAATGAGAAGCAGATAGGATAAAAGTGACCATTGGATCTTCTTTCCAGTCTATTAGCTATCAGACATGGGAAATGCGAGCCTGGCATCTTTCTATGCAATGTTTTATTTTTTCATCTCATTCTGGGCCCTAACCCCACAGCTCCGAGTGAGTGTCCTTTGCTTCCTGTCCCTCCTCGAAGGCTTGGAGAAGGGAGCTAGGGTCACAGTTTTGTAACTTCAACCAGAATTTTAAAAATTATTTTCATAGTTTAATTCCTCCACTAAAATGTCTACATTCTCACTCTGTTTCCAAACATATTCTGAGCTAGGTGTGGTGGTGCAAACCTTACATCTCAACACTTAGGAGGCAAAAGCAGATGGAGAACCGTCTGGCCTGGAAAGTGAGTTCAAAGCTAGCCAGGACTACAGAGTAAGACCCTGTCATAAAAACAAAACAAATAAACAAAAATCCAAATAAACATATTCTGAATAATTTTTAAAAACTCTAAAACCTTGATTTTAGGTTAAATTATTTCTATTACTTTATAAATAATTATTAGGAATACTAATATATAGGGATACTAATAAAAATTTTAGGGCTAGTACAATATGAACGAGATCTTATTTCTTAATCAAATTTTAAAATGTATACATTTAGAAATGCTAAAAAGAAAAATGTAACTCCCCTGAAGAAAACAGGTAATTTCTACAGACAAAGATTATTTCATTGGCAATAGCTATGTTTTAGTTTCAACTTTTCTGAGTAATACCATTTTCCAGGATTACATAAATGAAATATCCACATATATCAGTAAGTAGTAGAAACTCACACACTCTGGGACAATTTTTATGTAACCAAGTAAAATAATTGAGCTACAACAAAACATCAGTGGTTGTGGTAGGCATTAACGTGTGTGTCCTACACAGAGTTGTTAAAAGAGAGTATCTCAACACAAAGCTCATTTGCTTGTGGCATGAAGAAAGTCTTTTCTTTCAGACATCCATGTTTATAAGTACCTAAATCACACTTCGCAATGGAAGTGTACAAGATGCTCAAATGCGTTCAGACTCTCTTACAACTGATCTAGGGCTAGGTACCAATTTCATCAATGCAAAGCTGAGTCTGACGCTGTGAGGTCCTTCTCTAGGCTATCCCATGTTCGAGAACCATGCTACTTCATTACGCTGTCTGGTTTAGTTAATATAGCCATCCATAAGTGGCTTCCTAAATTTTAACATTGGCAGCATACAAGCCATAAAATAATGGCTCTCCCTTTTAGTAAAACCCTTGCGGGGTTTTAATTCTACAAATAATTGGTGCAAAAACACTTAAAGGTGTCTCCTTTGATTCTACTGGATTCCAACCATAGTAGACGATAGTCATACTACTTCCTGTAAAATAGTTAACTGTTGTGAATGTTTGACATATAATGACCCAAAGAACAAAGATGATTTTATTAAAAGAAAAAATTACAGCGTAAATGTTAAATTTAAAACCAATGTGTGAGCCAGGAGTGGTGGTGCATGCCTTTAATCCCAGCACTTGGGAGGCAGAGACAGGTGGATTTCTGAGTTCAGGGCCAGCCTGGTCTACAGAGTGAGTTCCAGGATAGCCAGGGATATACAGAGAAACCCTGTCTCAAAAACAACAACAAAAAAAAGTGTGTGTATTTGTGTGTATTTGTGTATTCTGTGTGTGTGTGTGTGTGTGTGTGTGTGTGTGTGTGTGTATGTATGCACACTGTGCATATGTGCATGGGAGGGCAAGAATCTTCAAAGGCCAGAAGACATTGTCAAATCCCCTAAAGCTGGAGATGTAAGTGGTTTTTGAGTCACCTGATGTGGGTGTTGGGAACTGAACTCTGTAAGAGCATTATGTATTTTTAACTGCTGATCCATCTCAATGGCCCCAAATCTAAGCTGTTTTAATCCCTAATTTAGTGATTTGAATTTGATTCAGGAGGGACAGATGCTATCAAATGAGGTTAACCTCCAGATGTTGGGTCTTCCAAATGGAAGACCCCAGGGCTAGGGCACTGACTAGGACATTACCAGAGACAGCAAAACGCAATGCTAAGTTGAAATGTTGAAGAGAACCATTATAGCTTGGATCTAAATATTCATAAAAGCTTATGTGTTAAATGGATGGTTCTTAGGTAGCATTGCTTAAAATTAGGGTATTTAGAAGGTAATAAGCTTACGGAGGTTCTCATATCATCAATGGGTTGATTCAATTCTGGATTCATAGCTGAATAGCTTTTTCGGCGGAGGGATTACTACAGTGGTGAGCTCTTGCTTTAGTGAGCAGCTTGCCTCCACCACTTGTTCTCCACCATGGTTTTCTGCCTTGGCACAAAGCAATGTGGTCACATGACAGTGGGTGGGAGCCTCTCCAACCAACTCCCATGAACCTCTACTTCTAAGCTGCTTCCTCAGGTATTTCCCCAGTAATGGAAACCTAACCCAAGAATTAAATGTCCACACTACATATAAACC
>NC_034591.1:4462516-4540183 GCF_900095145.1 Mus pahari
TCATGATAGAATATATGAGAGAATAAAAAAATAATTAAAAAAAAAAAAAGAAGAAAAGTCACTGTGCTTCAGGTACTATAAACACTTGCATTCACATTGACTTTGGGAGCGACTGCCACGTGACCATTTACCACTGCAGTCTAAGGACATCAAGAATGAAATGATGTATTGTTTCAGAAAAACTTTATTTCTAAAGTGTGAGCTTTTTAACTGCCTTCATTTAGTTTCCTCTTCTAGGGCCAATCATGATCTTAGAATGTCGTGTCTGACCTACGTCTTCATCTTACCACCTCTGTGAAGGACATTGCTCCTATGCTTCTCAAAGTTTAGATTACAGAAATGGAACTTTATAATGAACCATATTTTTAAAATTTGTTTAAAAAAATCAACTCTTTTAAAAAACGTATTCAGGTCAAAAATATATAATTATCCATTTAAATTAAATATTTTATGTTACACGAGCGTTTTGCCTGGTGTCAGATGAGGTGAGAAAAGAGAGTCAGATCTCCTGGAAGTGGAGTTAACAGATAGTTAAAATCTATCATGTGGGCCTTGGGAACTGAATCTCTGTCTACAAGAGCAACAGGTGCTCTTAACCTCCGAGATACCATTCTACTCTTACGTTAGAAAGAAATATTAGAAAATAAAACCACGATGAAAAAAGGCATGGAAGAGGATTGAGAACAAGGGGTGATGGGAGTGAAAGCAGAGTAAGAAAGGGTTGGGAAGGGCAAGCGTGACCAGGATGTATTGTTTACATGTGTGAAACTGTCAACGAACAAATTTAAAATGCTAGGGTTTGCTCATAGCCTCAGGTAATAACACTTGACATTTTTTGAAGTAGGACAGAATAAGACAAAGTCAGTAACCTAAATTATGCTCAGTATGACAAATCTTTACAATGTAATCAAAATGATTGGTTTCACAATTATGTAGATACCATTTATTATTGAGTGATGATTTAAAACAAAAACCTCAAATACAAGCATCCATTGAGAAAGTTGCTCTTCTGTTGTATATAAATATGACACAATAGCAGGCTGGTACCTACCATTGCCAGACAGGGTGATGCCAGTCTTTGCATCATCATTGTGAGGAAAGTGGGTGCCGCAGTCAGCCCCTGTCCAGTGCCTGTTGCACACACACTTGAGCTCATTGCTGCAAACCTGAAATTCAAAGGAGAGCCAGCAGACATGTCAGTTCTCTGCTACAGAGACGCACAAGCACGCTGACGCCCAATTAGGATGCAGAGGACTTGATGATACCGAGACGGGATTTGTGCTTCAAATTCCAAACCAATGCTCCCTGCCTTAATTGGATAATGCAACCAGTTCAGTCAAAGATTCTGTCATGCCAGCAACAACAACATCCTAGAACTTGCTAACAGAAAAAAAAAAAAATCAAGGCAACTGCTAGGAAGGAATTTTAATGAGAATGATAAAGCTGGATATATTCATGGAGGGCTCACTCAGGGAGGACAAGTGTTTGACTCATAACTTAAATAAGACCTGTGCTATCCAATACATAGTTCCGAGAGAACAGGACTACAATGTCTAAAATGCCACTCTTTCTGATCATCCATGAACAGCTCTTCCCCGATGACTTCATTATTTCCAGGTTTTAAACTCAGCTGTCATCTCTGGTATGGCTTCAACAAGTATTTGTGGTCATTGCTGATTCATCTGTATCCAGATGACCTAGGTAGTTAAATGCTACATTTAACTATACATTTAAATAAATGAAGAATGGCTCACTCTTCCTTCTTCACTCCCCATTAAAAAAAAAAAATTCCACTATAGTTTGCTAAAATCCATCTCCTAAATCACATGCAGGAAACCTATCATTATACTGTATAGCATCCTATTAGCATAACAAAAGAAGAAACCCAAATTTGAATAGGAAAATTACTACTTTTCTTATTCCCAGACTTTCTTGATTATACAACAAAAATATTCAAGTAGCTTTGATCAAGTTAGCATTCACATATCAACCAGAAACATGGATAATCACATGGTCTATGATTAAGGAAACGTTACAGGATTGTATCTACTTTTGTAACATGAAGAAATGGTTTTCTCAGGTGAGGCTCTGACACTTACTCCATTTCCTGAGCACACAGCGCCTGCTTTACTGCTAGAGCAAGTGCTGAAGTTGAAGGAAGCCACAGGAAGACACCTGTGTTCCAAGCACATCATCTGAGGGCCACAGGGCGTCCCATCTTCCACATAGCCGAGATCCACGTCTTCTTCAAGCTTAACATGCGCCCCGCTACAAACACATTGTGTGCAGAGAGAAAATGGGACTCTGTTAATTCATACTCATCTCAGTTTAAAACTAAAAGGAAGCAATATCACTTCTCTGGACTTCTGTTTATTATTTGATAAAAAAAAAAAAAAAAAAAAAAAAAACAGTAGCCAGAGGACGTTTATATTCTTGTTCTTTTGTTTCACCAGGATAGGATGTTAAGTAGCCCAGATGAGCATCGAATTCTTAATATAAGCAAAACTGGCTCGAACTTTGATTGCTCTGGCCTCCCTCTCCCATATGCCAGTGTCAAAGGTGTACGTCATCACACCCAGAAGTGTCTTTAAGTATAGGAAGCAATAGAAACTTACGACCTAATTCTTCTATGAGATAATTATAATATTTAGAATTTTAACAAAACTATTACAGTAAGGAAGGCCAGAACAGAACTAGTCTCGTTATTTTCCCTTGGATACTATGTGCAAGTCCAGTTGGTTTCACTAAGTAGGCGTCAGGATCCCAAATGTGTCCCAAATAAGTATCAGAATTGGATTTAATTTATACTGCTTCCAAGTGTTGTATATATGCAAATTCTATTTGGTAATGACTCAACCACTATATTCACTGCTCACTAGAGCATGATCAAATGACCCTTTAGAATAAAGAAAAAACAGTAACAAAAGTTGAAAGTGTATATTAATAACTCATATTTTCATATGATGCCTTGCCAATGCTACTACAAAATTTTCCATATTAATTTTATCGAAATCATTTGTAATGTGAAGCAAGATACATGAACTTGTATTTTGTGTCTAGGTGTGTATTTATGTGTTTATGCATATGTGTGTCAGTATATGTATGTGTACATGTGTAGAGAACAGGAGTCAACACTGAGTGTATTTCTTAGTTGTTCTTCACCTTCTGTTTTGAGAAGGGGTGACCACACTAGTCATGGAACTCACTGATTCAGCTAAATTGACTGCCCAGCAAGCCTTAAGGACCCTTCTGTCTGGCCTTAGCAGCACTGGGGGTAGAGGTATGAACTGATGTCTTCAATTTTTTACATGGGTTCAATGGGTGCTAGGGACTGAATTCCGTTCCTCATGTTTAAATAGTAAGCACTTTACCAACTGAGTCATTTTCCTTGCATTAGATATATTGGTTTCTTAAATGAATATATTGGTTTCTGCCTTACATTGTCCTAGGAGAGAGCCACTTTCTTTATTTTATTGATTCTTTGCTATTTTTTGTGCTTCAAAAAGTCTAAATTATACTAGTATTTTTTTATTTTCAACTATTAGTATTATCAATTAATTTCTCTATATACAATAAGAGCACTTATCTCTTTTTTCCCTTGATAATTCAATACACAATTTCTCCTTTATCCTTTCATCATAATTTAATTTAATCAATAACAAATATGTACATTACTATAACTATGTAAATGCTGGCTGTTGAGTGAAATAATAGCATATCATGATTAAACACTTTCAATTTCTGAACTCGTTTTGTCTTAATTTAGTTTATCCCTTTATTTGTTGGCTGTTTATCTGTCTATGTTCCTATGCACTTACCATCTTTAATATAAAATTAATTCAAACAGTCTGGCTGTTAATCCCCATTGAAAACACAGTTGAGCCTCAGTTCACCTGCCTGTGGACATCTCTCTCCCCTAGAGTGCCCCCAGCTCATTCCTGTGTGTTCTGGTTTTGCCTTGTACCTGACACGGAGCTCTAAACCCTGGGCACGTTTTCACCATCAGCTCCATTATGATACTCTCAGTGGAAGACCCTGCCCCTCTATACCTTGCCTTTCTTTTCCTTTGTTCAACCTCCCTCTTTATGGATACAGTTGTTTCATTAACTTTTTGAAGACAGGTATAGAAGAATACATTTTGGAGAAATTTGCGTGCTAAAATGTCGTTTTATAGTCTCAAGGTATATCTGATTATTTTAAAGGCAGGGTCTTGTTATATAGTTCAGTCTTATCTGGAAATCATCATCCTTATCGTTCAGCCTCTAAGTGCTGAGACTAGAGGTGTGCTCGAGGGGCCCTAGTCTGAGTCTGATAGACAATTGTAATTTACAAATATTTCTTCCAGTGCCTTCTGATTCCCTAGACTCCCAGCGATCAACATTAAAGTCCTCTAGTTCTTGAGCCTCTTCTGTGGAAAGCAGATGGCTCTCTCCTCTGTCCTATAGTGCTTCCACAATGAAGTTTACATCTGTCTCTGATGCCACTCAAGGACAACTTCTTCCTTACTGTTTCTCTGTTCTTCTGTATTTCTATTCTAATTGCGGAGTTCTTTCTCGCTGTTCAGTTTCTTTACTTTGTTATTGAACCGCTAAGGTTCACTTCCAACAGAATGGTTTTCTTCCATGATCTGGTTATTTAAAGTAGAACATTATTTTTTCATTTTGTGATAAAAAGTCTCCTGGGGTTTTCTGTTCACTCCGGTTTTCCACGTTAGAGACTTTCTTTGTATGCCAGTCAGTAATAACCAGACAGGTGACTGGAACTTCCATGGTATCCTCAGTGAGCATTCCTTGAGGCTGAACCACTTCCATACGATCCCAGTATCAACCCTTCAACTTAGGAATGTTCTGTTTAGTTGAAGCTCCAATGGAAGTGTGGGCCAGCCCCTTTGTGGCTGTTACCACAGGAATTTGTGCTTTAGGGTCCTTTTTATTGTTCAAACTTCCACTTCTTTATTTAAAAACCTGCTGTGAAACTCAACTAACCCCTCCTTGAACAGTAGACTATGCTGCCAATTTCTGAGGCTTCCAAGCCATTACAAGGTGTTTCAGTGTTCCCGTCTTACTGACCTACAAATTCAACTTTCTCCAAGGCTTTCTTAAGAGTGAGCCCCAGAGTCATTTGTACACATTCCAGATGTAGATGGTTGCCGCCTCTACTCCATGGCTGAGCTTTCTTGTAGATATATAACTCCCAAAGAAAACTGAATATTGTGGAACTTCAGAAAGAAATGAAATGCTGACTTATGACGACTGACTCTATCCAGAAGTCTCCATCCCTTCACTAAGAAGAAAATGCAAGCCAAATCCTATGGGATTTTATTGAGCAACTGAACATAATGCCAACAGCCATGTAACAATCCCATGTATCACTCTTAACTACTTTTCATTTTTCTATTACAATTTACGCAATCACATTATGAAGTAGATTTAAGTTCAAATTGTGGACATGCATACACACGGGAAACAGTAGTCTAGCTGCAGGAAGTAAAGTGACTAATGCAATCACAGAATGGTTCGATGCTTACCTGCAGTTTAATGTTCTTCCTTGCTGCACGACTAATGTGGATGTGATCTCACCATCAAGCTCTCCGAGCCTTGGGATATTGCCAATGTTTGTGCACAGGAGGTAACCACAAAGCACATCCCTGTGTAAAAAGAGGACCGGTTATTGACTTGATCGTTTCCCCAAAGACAAAATGAAGCTCACACTTTGAAGTACTGACTTCTCTCTTGTTAGTATTTATCATCCATCAGAGACATTACTCATGTGTATGCTAGGCAAAATAAAATAAGCCAATTTTGGATCGACCCTAGGTCTCAAAATTAACATCTCTAAAACTCCAACTGGTGGTCCAAAATTCTAATAGCTCCCTAGATTACTGGTTGAGGAAAATTATCCATCAAATGCACCTTTTAATCAGAATGATTTGTATACCATATACTGTTGGAAATGATAACTTGTTTAATGTTGGGTAAGTGAGTAAACATTGCCTGAATATCCTTCTGTAACACAGCTACTTCTGCGTCCTGCCTCCCAAAACCAAAGAGGGGGTGATCCACTGCTCATGGAGATTCCCAGCCACAAAGCCACATTGCCCTTCAAACAAATCATATGTTCAGAAATTAACAGGTAAGTTGCTGTATCAAAAGTATTGCTTTATATATTCTTTTAATAAATACAATTTAGTCATCAATAGTGATAACATATTTAAAATTAAAAAACACTAAGCCAGATGGTGATGGTGCACATATTAATCTTAGGAGGCAGAGGCAGGTGAACCTCTGAATTCAAGGCCAGCCTGGTCTACAGACCAAGTTCCAAGACAACCAAGACTATACCCAGAGGAATTAAAAAAAACAAAACAAAGCAAAATAAACAAACATCCAAAAAAACCCCACTAATTGATTAACACAGCAGCAAAATCGCACACGGAAATATCAGAATTCATATGATGAATAACATAGAAAAATGGGGATCTATAATTATCACTAAAATATAAAAGGTACATTCTCTAAAAGTATTTTAAACAGAAATATATGCAAATATAAAGTTATATTCTAAATGTATGCATGCCTTATAAACAAAATATAGAAGGAATATTTAAACCTTTTTTAGTTTCATTTATGCACACTAATGTTTGTGATATAAAATCTATAACAAAAGTGTAACATGATGTTTATCCTCACAAGAATTCCACTCCGTAAGAAGACACAACTCATACATAAGCATGTACAAAATAACGAACTGAAGATATGGGCCATAAGAATAGTGCAAGGTCAAGCGAGCTTTTGCCCTTCTGCTCCACGGGAGGTTTCTGTCCTCCCTGAGCTTGCCTTAGGACACTTGTGTTACCTTTTGACAGGTGTACCGCCCCAGTCAAACTCCCCACCTGGCACTGTCCCTGGAGCAGGAACGGGCGCGGGATGGCCGCTTGGCGCCAGAAGCTAGAGCCCCTCGGGTCTCACCCCCTCCACTCCCCCCCACCTCACTGGGTCAGTGAAAAATTCCCCTCCCCTATTTTCCATGGGCCAGCATAACTTTGTTTTTCCTAATTTATATAGTCACTGTTCTAGACAGACCAAAGACAAGGAACAGTGGTGGAGTCTGGGCTGCTGATCAGTAAGCTTTGCCTAGCACCTGAGCACCTTCTCCCTCACACCATTCCCTCCGCAATTTAGGTTACAGGTAGAAGGTAAGCCAGCTGGGACTGAGCCCAGGTCTCTGTGAAGCCTGCATGGGCGTCAGGAAGCTGCTCACTGTGTCCCCACAATCACTGATTTGAAAGGTTCCCATCACAGGCAGCTGCAGCTTGTATGGGATTTGAGCCACTACATAAAATAGTCTTTTACAGATTGAAAAAAAAAAAAAAAAAAGAATAGTGAAAGGTCTATGTCTGTGAGAGTTTAGAGGGGAACTGGGAGAGCCAATCAGGAAATAATGTATAGAGCAAGTTTGTTTTCAAATGGGCCTTGATGAGTGAATGAATTTTGCACTGGTGTTGGTACAGATGTCAAGACTGCTTCTAAGGAATGAATAGTTCCAACAACTATATTAACATAGGGCAATGTACTGTAGGTATTAAGAATAGTAAGACTTTGTTGGGTATAGTATCCTGGGCTGGCTTTGGGTTCTCTTAGGATTTGCATGACATCTGTCAATCTTCTTGCTTTTAGAGTCTCTGTTGAGAAGTCTGCTATAATTCTGATAGATCTTCCTCTACATGTTACATGGCCTTTTTCCTTTACCTATTTGAATATTCTTTGTTTGTTCTGTGTATTTAGTATTTCGATTATTATGTGACAGGAGGATTTTTTTTTTCTGGTCCATTCTATTTGGTGTTCTATAGGCTTGTTATATGTTTATACCCATTTCTTTCTTTAGGTTAGGGAAGTTTTCTTCTATGATTTTGTTGAAGAAGTTTCTTTGAATTAGGATTCTTAACTCTCTTCTACTCCTATTATTCTTAGGTTTGGTCGATTCATTGTGTCCTTCATTTCATTGTGTCCTGAATTTCCTGGATGTTTTGGGTTAGGAGATTTTGCACTTTGTATGTTCTTTGACTGTGTGTCAATTTCTTCTATGATATCTTCTACACCTGAGATTCTCACTTCTATCTCTTGTATTTTGTTTGTGATGCTTTCTTCTGTAACTTCTGATCTGTTTCCTAGGCTTTACATCTCCAGGGTTGCCTCCATTTGTGATTTCTTTATTATTTCTATTTCAATTTTTAGGTCCTGGATTGCTTTATTCAATTCCTTTACCTGTTTGATTTTGTTTTCCTGAATTTCTTTAAGGGATTTATGTGTTTCTTCTTTAAGGACTTCTACCTGTTTAACTGTGTTTTCCTATATTTCTTTAAGGGAGTTATTTATGTCCTTCTGAAAGTCCTCTATCATATTCATGAAATAGGATTTCAGGTCAGAATCTTGCTTTTCAGGTGTGTTAGGGTATCCGGGACTTGCTGTGGTGGGAGAAATGGGTTCTGATGGTATCAAGTAGCCTTGATTTCTGTTGTTTATGCTCTTGCACTTGCCTTTTGCCATGTGGTTATATCTGGTGTTAACTGGCCTTGCTGTCTCTTGACTGGAGCCTGTCCTTCCTTGTAGGCAGTTGGAGTTCTGTAAGCTGGGTTCGAGCAGGCCTTCTGTAAGAGCCTGGATATAACAGACCTCCTGGGAATCAAGCTGTCTCTGGGTGCATGGGGGTAGAGATGTGTGTGGCTGGAGTGCCCGTTCTTCCTAGAGCAGAGTTGTAGACATTCAGGAAGAGGTATTGCCTACAGGGCAGATAAGTCCTGTGTCTACTGGGCTCCATGGGGGTTCCAATTAGGCCAGGTATTGGATGGGGGGGGTCTCACCTGTGACCCTGGTTATGACAGACCTCCTGGGAGTCAGGCTAACAGACTGGATACATAAACAGGACCCAGCATTTTGCTGTATACAGGAAACACACCTTAGTGACAAAGATAGATACTACCTCAAAGTAAAAGACTAGGAAAAATATTTCCATGCAAATGGTCCCAAGAAACAAGCTGAAGTAGCCATTATAATATGCAATAAAATAGACTTTTAGCCAAAATTATTAAAAAGAAATGAGGAAGAACACTTCATACTCATCAAAGGAAAAATCTACCAAAATGAACTTTCAATTCTGAACATCTATGCCCTAAATGCAAGGGCAATAATATTTGTAAAGGAAATGTTATTAAAGCTCAAAACATACATTGAATCTCATACAATAATAGTGGGAGGCTTTACCACTTCACTCTCACTAATGCACAGGTTATGAAAATAGAAATTAAAGAGAGACACAGTGAAACTAATTATGAACCAAATGGATTTCACAGATATCGACAGAACATTTTACCTTAAAAGAATATACCTTCTTCTCAGCACCTCACAGTACCTTCTCCAAAATGACCATATAGTTGGACACAAAACAAACCTCAACAGATACAAGAAGATCGATCCCATGCCTTCTATCAGACCACCATGGACTAAGGCTGGCCTTCAATAACAACAGAACAACAGAAAGTCCACATACTCATAGAAGCTGAACAATGCTCTATTCAATGATAACTTGGTCAGGGAGAAATAAAGAACTCAAGAGGTTAAACTCCAGAAAACCAGATACCCCAACTGAAAAAATGGGGTACAAAACTAAACAAAGAATTCTCAACTGAGGAATCTCAAATGACTGAGCAGCACCTAAAGAAATGTTCATCCTTAGTCATCAGGGAAATGCAAATCCAAATGACTGTGAGATTCCACCTCACACCAGTCAGAGTGGCTAAGATCAAAAACTCAGGTGACAGCAGATGCTGGGAGGATGTGGAGAAAGAGAAACACTCCTCCATTGCTGGTGGGATTGCAAGCTGTTACAACCACTTCGGAAATTAATCTGGTTGTTCCTTAGAAAATTGAAAATACTTCTACCTGAAGACCCAGGCATACTACTCTTGGACACATACCCAAAAGATGGTCCACTATGTTCGTAGCCTTATTTATAATAGCCAGAAGGTAGAAACAACCCATATGTTCTTCAGTGGAAAACTGGATACAGAAAATGTGGTACATTTACACAATGGAATACTGCTCAGCTATTAAAAATGAGGAATTTCCAAATTTGGCAGGCAAATGGATGGAACTAGAAAATATCATCCTGAGTGAGGTGCCTCAGACCAAGAAAAGGATATACACGGTATGTGCTCATTGATAAGTGGATTTTAGCCCCAAAGCTCAGAATACCCAGGATACAACTCACAGACCATATGAAGCTTAACAAGAAGGAAGGCCAAAGTGTAGATACTTCAATCTCAATTAAAGAGGAAACAAAATAATCACAGGAGACAGAGGGAAGGAGTGACCTGGGTGGGATAGGGGAGGGGAGTGAAAAGGGGGGGCAGTATCAGGTACTGGGAAGGGGAGACAGGTGAGAAGTCCAGAGCACCAGGAGAATGAATAGAAATATGTGGGGGAAGGGAAATCGGGGATAGGGGACACTAGAAACTCCCAAACACTAGGGATTCAAGAGGCTCCCAGGACCCAATAGGGATGACATTAGCTGAAATGCCCAAACAGCAGGGAGACAGAACCTGTAGAGACCACTTCCAGTAGGTAGGCACATCTCCCAATTGAGTGATAGGGCCACCCACACCCATCTCAAAATTTTTAATGCCAAATTGTTCCTGTCTAAAGAAAATGCAGGGGGAAAAAATAGAGCAGAGACTGAAGGAAGAAAGGCCATCCAGAGACTGCCTTCCTTGGGATCCATCACATCTGTAACTAATTCACTCAGCAGCATTGGGTATGTGGTTTTGTAGGACCCCCCTCTCTGGGACCCCCTCAGGTCACGGGAGTCAGGGTTCCCCAGAAAACACGAAAGGCCTTCTTGATGAGGCACTTTTATTGGCGGAGCTCCGGTTCGACTCGTATCTCACACAGGAGACAGAGGAAGTTGACAACCAGGCCCAAAAGCTTGAGGTCTTTATAGGGTAAGGGTCGGGAGGTGGGGAGAATTGGTGTGGTTACATGTGATTGGTTCATTTAAACACAGCAAGGTGGTTACAAGTCATCAGAATAGTATGTGCAGGTTTAAGGCGGCAGGAAGTTCCTAAGGGCCTGAGGCTTCTCGGGGGTGACCATGCATCTGGGTAATTTACAACTTCAGGCACTTTAAGCTTTCTTTTAATGAGCAGGGGAAGGCAGTTGAGTCAACCTAGATAACTCAGTTCCTGCATTCCTTTCTCTTATCTTTGTGGCTAACTGATTCTAGTTTCAAGGCAGCCTGGGCCCACCTGGGCAATTTTTNAGCTTAAGTTTACATTAAAAGAGCCCTTTATGTCTTACATTATTTGAACCTTAAATTCCCAGCCTCAGGCTTCTAAGCTCACAAAACAACAAAACAATTCGTAAGTTACATGAATCCTAGGCCCTAAATTTCATTTCTTTTCATTTTAACTGAGGGCTTTTAAAGGAAAGACCATAAGGAAGTGGGGAAAGGAGTTCACAAATTAAGTTGAGTTTACAGGTTTTCTCCAGCGGAGCTGTCCTTGGTAACATATGGCTCATTTATGGCATAGGGGTCATAAGCTATCTTTCGGTAAACATTCCTGGTCTCAAACACGGGAAGATGGGTGCCTGGCTGGGGCAACTGAGATAATTGCCTAGCTAGCTGTCAGGCGGAGGAACAGAAGACTCTCGGCTGCCCTTAGAGAACAAAGGCTCTTTACTAGCCACATTTCTAATGATCTGGGGAACAGGTTTTGGGGAGTGTTAAAGTTGGAGCTCCACAGCTTCAATCTTCCTCTATCTGGAGGTGCTAGGAGGGACTGTCTAGGTGAGAGGGTTTAGCAACTACCAGGAGAACCTTCGGGTTATCCTTATACAAGGACCCTAAGAAAGAGGTCCAGGCCCATGTCAAGAACTAGGGCCCTTTGTGATGCTGGAGATCTGGGGAAGGATGAGGAACAGACTGGAGAGTATGCTTTTTCAAACTCCCCAAACAGGAACGTCCCACTTGGAACGCATGCTTGCAAACTGAATGATGAATGACCTCTGGATTCGTGAGCACTCACCGTTTGTTGCACTGTGTCCATGTGTCCTTGTCTTTCCCGCAGTTACCCTTCTCTGTCCCCTCAATGTTCAGTTTCTCATAGCAGTACCTGTCAGACGCTGTCACCTCTGAAGCAGAAAAGAACTGTACATCAGTGATGGAGGTAACATGGGATGCGGCAATAAGGAGCCGTGCTCACTCTAGTGTTAGCAATGTCAAAAACAGAAGTTGTACCATCACTTACAAAAAGACACAGCGTGGGCACATCTTCTGTGGAACCTTATTTGGATTAGAAGAACAAGCACATGTAGGCCCATGAGGGGGGTTAGGCTGCAGACTGAGAGAATATCCCCAGGATCTGGCACTATGTAGGGGATGGCACTAACCTGAGAATATATTTTAGCCAAAGCACCTGATGCATAAGTTCTCAATCTCAAACATTAATAAAAAGGGCAATGTTACTCAAATACTGTGCAGCATAATTGAATTCAAGAAAGAGCAGCATAACTTTTACCTTGCTTACTAATTCTTAACTGCCACAAGAAATACTTTTATTGTGCTTTGAGATGATACCGAGTTCATGCAGTCTTTGAAAGGCAAGTGGAACTTTAAGGTACTCCGGCATTTTTACTGATTTTTGTCTTTTCTGAAGCCAGTGTGTCCGTGGTACCTGCTAGAACTAAATGATTTTCCAGCCAGCCAGAATAAGCCTATCAATTCAGCAATCAGGAGACAGAGACAGGAGGTTCAAGATCATCCTCTGTTCCACAGGAGGTTCCAGGCTAGCCTAGGCTACATGAAATCCTATTTGAAAACAAACAAACAAATAATAACAAAGACTTTTGTAAACTAATCAAATGCTGATTGGTGATACAAGTATTGCTAATCCAAAAATCTGAAATGCTTCATGTTTCAAGACTTTTTAAGAGCTAATAAGATACCCTAAGTAGAAAATGCCATGACCATATCCTAAAGATACGGTGCGGTGGGTAAGAGAATGTACTGTGCAAGCATGGGGACTTGAGTTCGAATCATGAAGAAAGCCAAGAATGGGCGTGTGTGTGCTGATAACCCCAGAGTCATGGGGTAGGGACAGGAGGATTGCTGGGGCTTGCTAGAAGTCAGCTTGGCTCCTGGCTCAGTGAGAGACCCTGTCTCAAGAGAATAAGGTGGATAGTGATAGAGGAAGATGCTACATCCACTCCAGTGAAGTCTGAGTGACAGGCCTAAATGCCTGGAAGCAGTCACGAGGCAAAGTTTCATAGAAACAGCCTCCTGGAACCTTGGCATTCCCATAGCACGTACACTCAAAACCTGTCCCAGCATTAGTCTGGTATCTGGATCCGTGTGCTCTCTTTCAGTATGGTTTTATTATAAGTGCCTTTAAGGATTGATTTTGACATATAACTAAGCCTTCAACAGTGTTCCAATGTCCTAGAAAGTCCTTGAAGCCAACCCTGAGCTTGGAATTCAGTAAGAATGTTACCTATTCAGTAACATTCAAATTTACTTCTAGTAGAAACAATGAAACTAATTAGGCATTACAATTTACTTGAATAGAGCTAGAAAAGCTCAGGGCTAGTCTGCATAGTGATTACTTAGAACAATAGCCTAGTCAAACCCATACACAAGAATACACAATGACCTAGGAAATAGGTGGGTTGTAGTATTATTCATGAAAGGGTTAGTAGAATTCCCCTGGTGAAGGTTTTTTACTAGGCCCAGAGGAATAGCATAATCAGGTATTTACTAAAGGACCCTTGGAGGTGGGTTTAACAATAGACTAACCTTGCATCAGAGCATTCATCTGGCGCCTGTATTTAGCTGATCTTAATTAAGGGTTGTTCCTATTCTCAGCTGTAAACACAGCCTGGCTTCCACCATCTTTTTATGTATACATTTTCTTTGTTTTGTGTTAAGAACCAGTGTACCTTGATGGATATATTTGCCTAGCTTTCTTGGTTTTCTTCTATATTATAAGACTGGTGCTTGCTATTGTAGAGAAATGAAATTTAAGGCCTGGGATTCATGCAACTTATGTCNAGAGAAATAGTTGTTTGTAAGCTTGGAAGCCTGAGGCGGAGAGCACAGTGAGACAAGCCTGGGCACGCCCAGGCAGGCCATTGTTGGAACATTCCTGGGACTGAACCAAATGTTCTGCTGACCCACCCCTCAGGTCTCCTAGCATTCCTGCCTTTGCACGTACTGTCCTGCAAATATGTACGTTTAAATGAGCCAATCACAGGAAACTTCGCCAATTCTTGCTAGCCCCCCTCCCCCTATAAAAACCCCTAGCTTTCAGGTCACGAGGTCAGCACCTCTGCCTCCTGCATGAGGTACGTGCTGGCCCGGAGCTCCGCCTTTAAACTACCTCATGCTTTTACAAGAAGAAGGCCTCTCATGTTTCCTGGGAAATCCTGACTCTCTTGACTTCAGGGGCGTCCCCGAAAATGGGGGGTCCTACGCTTTGAGAAAACACATTCAGATACACACTCCCTTGTGTCCGTATTTGTCATCTGTGCCAACTCCTTGCTCACCTGTAACTACCTAAACTATGTTTTCCTGCAGAGCGAGGACCCAATTGAGGTTCATCTGCAGCAGGAAGACACCTGATATAATGCCCCCCTCTGCCTTCTGTGAGTGCACAGGCACGTGCACCTGCTCATACACCATACCACACATACATATCAAACACTCACACACCCACACATACTCATGTTAAATATACAATTTTAAAAAAGAAATGTGGTGGTGCACGCCTTTAGTCCCAGCACTTGTGAGGCAGAGGCAGGCGAATTTCTGAGTTCGAGGCCAGCCTGATCTACCGAGTGAGTTCCAGGATAGCCAAGGCTACACAGAGAAACCCTGTCTCGAAAAACCAAAATAAATTTTTAAAAAAATGTCCATGCCATGATATAATATAAAAACTCTCAGTAAAAATGCAGGTGCATTAAGAATATTAAAAATATTATATAAAATAAACATCATGATATATGTGTATGTGTGTGTTTGTGTGTGTGTATGTGTGTGTGTGTGTGTGTGTGTGTGTGTGTATGTGTGTGACACAAATGAACTGCATGCTGGATTGCATCTCATTATCTATAAACAAATATTCCCTGATATAAAATTCCACAATCTTCACAATTCTGTTACCAGGCATTTCAAATAAGAGATACTCAAGCTGCACATATTAAACAATAGCTAATTACATTGTTAGTTTCTCAACCTGTTTTGCTCAAACAGAAGAAACAAAAATAGCAGCCCTTTATTTAGAGTACAAACCTGCCTGACTAAATTTTTTTCTTATCTCAATGCTTCTCAAAGCATTCAGAGATCATGGTCCTTTCCTAAAAGGACTGCAGCTACCGACTATGATAGCTAAGACTGTGATTCATTTTATAGCTTTTGATAATACAAATTATCTTTCAAAAGAACTTTAAATAGTGCAGGCATGTGTCCTGTAATCACAGCACTTGGGAAGCTGAGGCAAGCTTACAAATTCAAGGTCTGACCGGCCAAGGTATATGGCTGTACTACATAGTAACACTCTACCTGAAAAACACAAAAACAAAATAAAACAAAACAAACAAACAACAACAACAACAAAACGTTTTCAAGATTTTAAATCAAAAACATCTTCCAAAAATTTTGGCTATTAATTCTGTGAAAAAAATTCAATATAAACTTTAAATACAAATTTAGATTTTGTAAATATAAATACTAATATTTAGATAAAAATGGTAAATATTCTTCTTTAAAACCCTGACAGATTTTGAAAAGAGTAACATTAACATTTCTGTTCTTTACAGGTGAGCTACTTCAGTAGAAGGTCACCTATAACTAAGAAGGCCAGTTGGCACTTAAAGAAGATAGTAGACAGGGGGAAAGCCGCTCTATTTAACATGCTTAGGTCGAAGGCAAGGATACCCTACCTAGAGACCATGTCCATCCCATATGGCTATACAAGGCCATCTGGGGTCTTTTGCTAAGGGCACTCAACTCAGGAGCTGCAATCAAGACTGCTCTATTCTCCAAGCTGTGCACCAGGTGGGTTTGCCTGGCTGGCAGCAAAGACACCCACTGCCTCATCACAGGCACTGCCAAGTAGCCAGAAACTGTGGGGCCAGGGCTTCTCAAAGAAGATGCCTTTGTCTAATTTCTAGAAAAGTGTTCCTACCCAATCTTGCAGTGGGTCTGAGAAGCTCCCAGTTTTGAAATGGTCAACAATTGACTTCTAGCCCACGTGTCCTTGGAAGAGTGCGCCAGTGCCGATTGGAAAAAACGATCAAGCCACGTGACTACTTACTTTGCCCCCAGATGTATTTGCATTGTCTATCTCTGGTTTTACATCTTCCTCCAAAGCAAATTCCCTAAAACGAGAAAATGAACGCCCATCAGTGGTAAAGACATCTGCTACGCTACACAACGGGAAAAGGGCATACAGTTGGGGAACACGGCCCATGAGTGCTGTCATCTGAATCGATTGCGACCCATTCAAACTGATCTTACTGAGATACAATTTTAGTATTTCCTCCATGCTGGCACCCATGGAAATTTCAGGGAAAAATGAGCGGCTTACCTGAGTACCATCACACGAATATCCGTCCATTTTATGCACATTGGGGGCACACTAGGAAAAGAAAGAGCACACTGTCACTCAAACTCAGACCAAACATCAGGCTAACCCAGTCCTGCTCACGTTCTCATTTTATACAATCATGGTTGATAATACACCAGCTCCCTTAACCTATACATAAAGGACAGTATGAAAGGGAGGCCAGAAGAAATATGCCTAATGAGCATCCTTCGAAAAATATGACATCTACCAGAGGCAAAAACCGACTGCACAGCTACAGAGAAAAGAACTTAACTAGACTGGCTTGGTAGGTAACTTACGTATCAGCACATGCTTCATGCAGAGACATGGGTCCCTAGAGTAGGAAATGGGGCTTAAGACAAAAGCTAGAACAGGTCCTCATTGCAGAAGCCATCAGTCCACTCTCCTGCCTTTCCACAGGGAGCAGTATAGCTTTTCATTCAAAGCCGTGGGAGTACAGGATACAGCAGAGAAAGCAAGGGCAGGAAGACGGAGATGAGACCAACTAAAATGAAACCGCGAATGAAACAACTAATCTGAAAATCTGCTATGGACTCTTGTTATTTTGTAAGCAAACTTTTCAAATAAAGACAAAAATATTTTTTTAAAAAAAATAAATAAACGGGGCGGGTTCGGAAGGGGGGGAAGGAAGACCGGAGTCTCCACTGATATTAACTTTGGGAAAGAATGTTACACTTCATCACATCATCTTTCCTTCAAGTAACTTAAAAATTATGACGTACTCTGGTATGCACACAACCGGCCATATACAGTTTATTACTCTGGTGAGAGAAAAACACAGATTATAGTCACTTGGGAAAGATGGCCAGTGTAAAAGGACAGGAAAAAGAAGTGACAAGGAACCATCTAATGCAGCTACTTTTCTCCTCTAAAACATTCATCTAGCCTTTTCTAAAATCTTGATGTTTAAGATACAAGTAAAGATGCTTTCTATTCTGGTTACTTTTATCACAGAAACTTTCTTTTATCACTGATGTATGATTTCATAGATACCATTTATAATGGATGTAACATAGTAAATGAAGGTTACAGAACAATTCCCTATAATAATCTCTATCAAGGTGTACTGTTTAACCTAACTCAACACAGAACCTCTGTTTGGATTTGAGATTATTTAACAATTCCTGCTTATCTATAATCACATTAATGTAGTATTCTTATGCCTAGAAGCCTTAGTGGTAATTATTGTCATTATTAATGCCACAAGAGCTTAGAAAACTCTGCTAATTACATGGTAAAAGGGGGAATACACTTTTTTGGGGGGGGTGGTTTTTTCTTTTTCAAGACAGGGTTTCTCTGTGTAGCCCTGGCTGTCCTGGAACTCACTTTGTAGTCCAGGCTGGCCTCGAACTCAGAAATCCACCTGCCTCTGCCTCCCAAGTGCTGGGATTAAAGGCCAGCACCACCACACCTGGCTGGGAATACTCCTACATAAAGATCTCCTTGTATCCTTAAAGCAATCATTTTTACCACTATAGACATATCACTTCTTAATCCTTCTTCTCTGGAAGCAAAGAAGGATGCTGGCGGTCCTTGAATGGCAGCATACATGAATTTCAGTTTCTATAGTTTTGTTAAATAAAACCAGCTCCCAACACAAAACATAAACTTCTCTACTAGCCTTGTATTGTCAGGTCACTGGGGGAGGAGAAGATGCCCGTTGTGATGGGTGACCCTCCTGTCTCTTCTTCTCAGGTGGCTTTATTTGTTCGGCTGAAACACAGCCAAGTGTGTGGTTATATTGTCTCTGCTTCTTGGTGACATCATGTGAGATTTAGCAAAGATGACAATAGAAAAAGATACTGGCCAACAATGATATGATGTAAGAGCTGAACTTGTGCCTCAGTGACAGAACATGGTAGAACGGTTTGCTGGCATGCACAAGACCTTGGTTCCATCCCCAATCTTGTACCCCCACACACAGAGATTAGGCGTGGGGGAGAGGGAAGTGTGGTATGACAAAGACATGTGACATCTTGCCCATTTCTATTTCTCTTGCAATACACCAAAGATGTCCCCAGTTTCCTTTAATTATTATGTGTAGAGTAAGTATTGTAAGTTACCTGGCTCGAATTTCCTGAACATATTTCACGAATGTCACAGTCGTTCACTGCCTCTCGGCACACGGTCCCCAGAGGCTGAAACTGAAAAGAACGACACTCTATGTACAAAACTGTGAAAACAGTAAAAAAACAAAACAAACAAACGAAAAAACCTCTCATAGTCCCACATTAAAAGAAAAATACAAACTTAAACTGTTTAAGATGACAGCCGAACCAACTGCTGTTTTAATAACTGCAAGAGATAGATTCTTGTAGGCAACATAACTTCTGCAGCAACCACACGTAAGTGTCACAATATCCTGCAAAAACCGGGTGGAGGTTCAAGGGTGAGTTAGCCCAAGCTCTAGGAATTCCTGCCAAGTGGCCTTTGGATTTGGGCTTGGCCCTTCTTGCTTATGCCTTTATCTAAAAGCTTTCGTTCCTGCTTCTTGCTTCACCTGCTGAAAAACTTCACTGAAAAGTTAAGTTCTGACCACATCACAGGAAAGCTGTTTTCTCCTAAGCTTTTCTTGCCAACCCCCTGCCTCATCTCTACATATATTTACACCTTAGTCTTCTGCTCTTTTCTAATTCTCTGTCATTTGTGCCTCTGTCCAGGTCTCAAGGAGTTGCTTGCCTTGTGCTTCTTTGTTTCAAATACTTCTTACAGCTGTGATGCCGCGGATTCAACCTTGAGCCTCACTGAATTTGCACACAGCCATTTAACTCATCATAACAAAGCAGAACAGGGACAGCACAAGGTATCCGAAGCTGCTTCCCATTTCGCCCCTCTCCTCTTTCCTCTCCAAAATGATGGCATTGGGGACCGGGTTTATCTATGCATTTGTCCCCCCACTCCTAGCAACACACACAGCATCCTGCTCCCCGACTCCCTCTTGAGCCCAAATGAAAGAAGTCTCCTGAAAGTGCTTTCAGAGACCTCTTCAGAGGCTGCCTGGAAACAACAGGGACCACTGCCAGCAGAGCACAACTGTGCCTCTCTCTGAGCCAGTCTCTGCAGGTTCCTTAGCAACCTTAGATCAGAGTGACTGTTAAAATCAGGATAATGGCACCTATTCCCAAAGTGCACTGGTGAGCCTTATCTAAAACGGAGGTATCAAGCAGGAGTGGCTGTGCCCCAAAGGGGACATTTTACAACATCTAGAGACATTTTGGCTGTCGCGATGGGGACAGTTCTTCCAGAAGCTAATGGGTAAATCCCAAGGATGTTGCTAACATCCTATAAAGCACAAGGTACAACCTGACTACAGACAGTTTGTCTTATTCTTATCCAGACCAGAATGTCAGTGCCACCCAGGAGATCCAGATTTAAGATGACATAAGCCAAAAGTGTTTAGCCTGAAGAAGAGGGTCCCCATGACAGTTTTCTGCCATCTTCCTTTAACTCATTAAAGCTATCCACTCAGCAAACAGTCTTTGAAAGTGCCATGCATGTTCACTTATCCACTCAACAAACATAAACGGAGAATCTATGCTGGTTACTGTTCAAGCGTGTGGCTCTGCTCCATGAAAACATAAACTAGAGATAGATAGTTCCTAAAGCTCACAAATCACAGCATATTATTATTATTATCAGGTAATGAACGAGGAAAAGTAAGCCCCAAGTAACTTTTAATCTTGATGTAAAAGTTTAAATATGTGGAGGTAAGTCTAAAGATGAAATGGGATAGGACATAAAGACACATTCTCATCTGTTTGTCAATATAGAGTCATCTTATCTAAAACACCCGTCTTGTTCCCTAAGTGGCTAGTGCTGAAGGCTGTATCAAGCTGGTCAGCAAGAAAAGAAGACTAAATTGAGCATCTTCTACTCTAAGGTTAGTTAACACCTGGTTCTCTTTAAGGAGCCTGCACCTCAGGGAGTCAGGATGGGAAACTAGACTCAGAAGTCAGAGAGTTTAGGCCCTGGCTCTCTCATGTACTGGTTTTAAGACATCAGGTAAATAACTATTAAATGGAAATACCAATCAAAGCCACGCCTAGGAAGACCTCAGGAGGATCTTGTAGCCACTGGGAATTCAACCATTTGCTATATGTTAGGGCTATAGTTTTATCTATGCACAGCCTTACCAGTTTAAGCATGTGCCTCCCTTTCAACCTTTTGCTGCTAACTGGGCAAACTATTTACCTTGCACTTTTTACAACAGAGGCCATCGCTGCATTGAGAATCCTGGGTCAAGGTGCATTTCTTACAACACTCTGCCCCTTCAAGGGCACATTCCTAAGGAATATAAGCAGGTGTTAAACATTAGAAAATGTTGTCATTTTTCCCAAAAGTACCAAGATCCTTTTTAAAGTGAATGTTCAAACTCACGATAACTATCATGCATCCACAAATCCTGTAAAATTTCTAAGATGTAATGCTCCACACTATCTCGAGAGCATGGAGCTAGCTACCGAAAAAGGAACCTCAAAATGACAGGGACTTACTGCAGGGGTGCCACAATCACACTCCTCTCCAGTTTCAATGAAGCCATTTCCGCACTCAGGAGGATCAAGAAGCTGTGGGAAAAGCCAGACAGGTCTGAAGTACAGAATCATCAATATCAAAAACTCACAGGGCTAATGGCACAGTAATGCACCTGGTGTATACACTATCTGCTCTCACTATATTTTTATTTACCTTAGAGAAAAAAAAAAGTACAACTTTAGGACTTGGAACTTTAGAAGATGTAGTACTGGGTATTTATACTATACAATATGTAAACCAAGCAGGTCATGGTAAATGTCACCAAAATAAAAGGTGATCTAGCTATTGACAAAAGCCAATTTGACCATTTAAAGTCCATTTCAGAAAGAGAGCGGGAAATCTGGATTCAGGAATCCTAGCCTACACTCTGGCTAAGGAGGTACTTAACAGTACAGCACATGCTTGGTGTGTGGGACCCTGGATTCAACAGCCAGCAATAAAAATACAATGAAAGAAAACACAAAATGGTGAAATCAGCTTCATAGCAGAGACTTTACTATTTTAAACACCAGTGATAGAAGCTGTCCATCTAATTAATCAGCCGATTAAATCAAATTGCCATGAGGATCAAATCTAACCACCTGAGAAAATCCCATTATTATTTTTTCAATGGTTAGCAACAACTGTTGCTCTTCTAGAGGACCCGGTCCCACTCCCTGCACCCTAATGACAGCTCACAATTGTCAGGAACTGTAGTTCTGACAACCTGGAACTCTTCTGGGGTCCTTAGACACAAGGCATGCATGTAGTTCATGTACACATAGGCAGACAAAACTCATAAAATTAAAAAAAAATCAACCTTTAAAATATTTTTGTAATATTTTTATATTTATACTAAGGAGGGGTATTCTCATTTCTCCTTTTAGGATTTAATTTTAATCCCTTCCCACTGTGTGTGTGTGTGTGTGTGTGTGTGTGTGTGTGTGTGTGTGTGTGTGTGTGTGTTTGATGCCTGTGAGTACAGGTGCCTGCAGAGGCCAGAAATATTAACCCTCTTTGAGGTGTAGTTACAGGAAACCATGAGCCACACAAAGCAGCCCATGCTCTTAACTGTGGAGCCATCTTTCCAGTCCCTCAGGGTTTTGTTTTGTTATTTTGTTTTGTTTTAATTAGCTTTGGTTAGCATACAAAGAAGCAGGTTTCAGTGTGTCATTTTCACAAGGTATCTCTCTTTTTTCTTTTTCTTTTTTTCCTTTTCTTTTAAGACAAGGTCTTACTAGAGCCCACGTGGCTCTGGCTCAGTAGCTCAAGCTGTCTTTGAACACATGGTGAGCTTGGTTTTTTAGCTTCCTGAGTGCTGAAATTACAGCCATGAGGCTCCCAGGGTCTAAATGTGGTTTGTGAACCAAGTTACTTTTAGATTAGAAAGTAATCACAAAATTACTATGCCTACAAACCTGCTCAATATAAAATGGGACTACGGCTGTGAACACAGCTTTGCGGAGAACAGCAGTAACAATTCGCTCTTGGAATTAAAGCCGGTTTTGACCTAATCACAAGGAGATTTCTAAGCCTATTTCATTTTTTAACTGTCATCATTTGTTTTTTTTGTCTTTTAAATATAATTTGTCCTATGGTGATGTGTAACTTTAGTACACAATAATTACTATCACCTACCTGTATAATACTAATTTAGAAGTTAACCAAAGTTGTCATGTTACAGAATGAAAATATATACCCACACTTTCATAGCTAGAAAGGACAAAAGAAAACAAAACAAAATCCCCAGTAACTTCCATCAGCTAGCTATACCATCAGAGTAACCCCAATGGTCGCAGACTAAAGCTGGCCTTGAAATACAGACAGGTAACCCATCCGGTGCTCAAATTGAAAAGTTCTCTAATATAGATCCAGCAGACACAAACTGGTGTTCACAACAGTGTGCAGTGCTTCATGGGTAATTAGTCTTGATCACCTCATTACCTTGGAAGGCTTGTTGAACAGGCAGGCACCTCCACCACTATTCAGGAAGTCATGATATTCCTCCACATTGCACTGAGTGAACTTTTTCGGGAGATAGTAGCTGCAGGAGAAAAGACAGTGAGTGCCTCGCTACAGTGTGAGCCTCCCTTGGTCATTTACAAGTCTTACATGTTCAGTGTTAAGATTATACATTCATCAACCATTGTGTCTAAACTATTCACTTAACAACATGCGCTAGCTGTTCATTGCTCATTTATTTGCATAGGATCTAGAATTTAAACCAGAGACAAGAGACTTCTGTTTCCTAATGAATGAATAACGTGCAGCTAGCTACAACTCAAACATCAGAGAATTCTACAAAATCTATAACTTATAACATATGGCCTATAATTTATAATATGTGTCAGGCCATGACAGTCAAAGAAAGTCTAAGGGAACTTTCCAGACTGGAGGTAGATAAAGAATTAAAGACAAAGGCGACGCTGCGTTCTGCAGCTTCAGCTGTAAATGGCTTCCCTGGTATAGGGGTCCATCCTGAATGTGGAGAAGGACGGTTTTCCTCACTCCACTGTGGCTAGATGGAAGGAGGTGCCTGCTGCAGGAAATATACTCAAAAAGTTTGAGGGTAGTGGAGCACAAAACTAGCAGCAGGTGATTCAGGGAACCAACGGCATCTTTCTACTGATCTTGTGACTTTTTTTAAAGTTTGAAGTTGTTTTAAAATTATGTAACAAACAAAAGGTAATAAACAGTCCAGATGGAAAAAGAAAGAGAAAAAAATTGTCAGTATACGTTAAGAATCTTCAAGATACACATACCTTTGGACCAGTCATTCTTGGTTGGTCATTTTAGGAGTTTTTTTTTTTTTTCTTACAAAAATAGCTATATGACAAAGATATATGCACAAGCATTTATAGTGGCATAATATAAACAAAAAGTATGTGAAAATACCTCGAATGTTGTCAAGAGAATGGTTAAGTAAACTCTAAATAGAATAAATAGGATAAATAGGAGAGCATGAAGCTGATAATCTGTTTTGAAAATTGGTTAGGAAATGATGGCTATTCAGTGATAAATGAAAAATGAATACATATATATACATACACACACACACACACACATATATATATATGTGTGTTTGTGTGTGTTTGTGTGTGTGTGTGTGTCAAGAGCCAAAATTCATGAAACACCAATAAAAAAGGAAATTAAAAATTTAATGATAATGTAGCAACATTTGTTTTTACCAACTATGACTACCACTGGAGAAAGAAAACATCAATTTTATTTTTACATTTTAAAAAACTGTTTTATATTGAATTTTTATTTAGAAGGAAAAACAATTAAGATAATATTGAGTAGAATTTATTTATTTGTTTGTTTATTTATTTATTTATTTTACTATTTTGTGTTTTGAGAAGGATTTGAGTATATACTCCACACTTTAAGTGACATCTCATCTCTACTTTGCCAGTGATGAGATGACAGGTACCACTATGCTCTTCCTGATGGGGAACACGTGTTATCATGTTTCTCTCCCCAACCTTCAAGGACTAATTTGTTTATAGCATAGTTAATATTCATAAGTAAATTATTAGAAATTATTACATGCTAAAACTAATTTTAATTTTTACTAAAATGCTCCCCATGTCATTGTATTGGGTATGACTTATCTAAACTATTTCAATTCCCTTACATGGCTTTCCCAAATAGACAAAGTATTAGTAACGTGAAAAGTCCCTTCCATCAGCTCCTTCCTTTTTCCTTTCGCTGGCTCCCAGCTGGTCTTCTCACCACCTTCCCTTCCAGTCCACCCTGCGTGTCTCAGCCAGATCATCCATTATAAGTAGGACTCTCCAAGCCCCCTATTTCTTCTTCTGCTCAACTGAAACAGTTCCCAACTCCCAAAGTAAAATGTCACTAATTTTCAGTAGAGAAGCATTAGATGCTTGTTTAAAAAAGTATTGTTTGAAGTTAGCCAGGGCAGTGCATGCCTCAAGTCCCAGATCTCCAGGAATAGAGGCAGGAGGAGGATGAATTCAAGGCCAGCATGGGGCACAAGAGACCCTGTCCCATGGGGAGAAGCGGTCTATTTGACTTTAATTCTGCAAAGGTACTCACTGGAGTGACAGCCTATCCCAGCATCCTGCACACTTTACAACAGGAAGCCTGGGCCCTCAGCAGTCATGAAAAACAAATCTTCCATATTTTTAACAGTGAATCTGTTTTATGTTTCATGTGCACAGTTGAAGTTTACAGGTCACAGAAATTTGCCCCCCATTCTTCAGGGTAATGTATGAATTGTATTCAATACATCCTTAGGTAAAATGGTGGCATCGATTTCAACCATGTTGCCAACATTAGCAGTGCCAATGAACGTCAGGAAGCAAACATGAGAGCATATACCCATGGGATACACAGATGAGACTGAACAGAAATCAGATCACAGAGCCATTTCAGGTAACACTTACACAAAGAGATTTTTCTCTTGAGTGTATCTATTTAACGTATGAAGAATTCCAAGGGAAAAAGCAACATATATCTTAATATATTTAAGTGACTATTTGATTTCTCTGTAACTATACTTCTCACTATAGATAGTCTATAAAAATTTTATATCACTAATCAAAAATAATCATATGTATTTAAAAAAATTGGGACAGGGTGTCACTGTTTAGTTCTGGCTGGCCTGAAACCCACCATATAGCCCAGGCTAGCCTCAAACTCATGGAAATCTAGCTGTCCCTGCCTTCCACGTCCTGTGGTTGAAGGTATGTGCTACCATAGTTACTTTATAATGCAGGGAGCACTGTGGGAGGAGGTTCAGATGCTAAAGTGTCTGCTGCACAGGCACCAAGACCTAAGCCTGGATCTCTAGCATCCCTGTCTAGCTCCAGCAGGTGAACAACCAGCCAGCCTGCCTAAGTGATGAGCTCCAGGTTCAACGAGAGATCCCATCTCAAAAAAAGAAGGCTACGTGCAATAACGGAAGAGCCCAATGGGGACCTCTGGCCCCACATTCTTGGGCACACATGTGCATGAACACCTGCACACTCCTATGCATATAGATATCACATACGGAAATTATTATGCATGAGTTAAAAATCATGACAAACCTCAGAGATGGTTAGAAATGAGATCAGAGAGAGAAAACAGGGGAAGACATTCCAGGGAAAAATAATTTATTCAGGAAAATCAAAAAAGAAGTTGGAAGTTCAAATATAATCACATTAAACAAATTTGGAGAAACTAAAAATCCCCGTGCAACAAATCAAAAAAATGCTAGAAACCCACAAAAAAATTATAAGAAAATAGAATAGAATCATGGTAAATGAGAATAAAGATATGGATATATAAATCATATAAACACTAAAGTAAGAGATTTGAACCTTATTCTATTTTACTTGCTTGGTTTTTTGTTTTGTTTTGTTTTTTGTTTTTTTGTTTTTTTGTTTTTGTTTTTGTTTTGAGACAGCCTCATGTATCTTTGGCTGGTTCCAACTTACAACATAGTAGAAGATAACCCTTAACCCCTAGCCCTCCTGGAAGGTCTCTTCAAGTATAGCTACCCCACCTGACAGGATTTTATTCTTTTGGCTGTTGTGACTCACAAACATTGTAGGGAGCACACTGGTATTTAGTAAACAATACTACATATTAAAATCACAGATCAATCTTAACAAATATAATGTTATCCAAGAAAGCGAGAGACATGAAAATATGCATTATGAAACATCTATGAATCATAAGCGTGAGAAGCAATGCATATATATACATATGCAAAGACTGAAATTATTACAAACAAGCTATGAATAAGGACCAAAATCAAAATGGTGGCTGCCTTGCTGAGAATGGAGGGCAGTGAGGGAGAGCACAGGCCATGTCTCTCTCACTTTTGAAAACTGTGGTACAAGTGTGTGCAGTTTTCTCCTCTACGGCCTTTAAGGCTGCTGGAAGTCAGGAGCCTGGGAGATGCCTGGAAGAGCACAGGAAATGCCATTGAGATAACAAGGGCACAAGAAAAGTGAACTCAAAAGCAGGCCTGAGTGGTCTGGGACAAAAGGAATGCTTCTAAGAATTTAGTCAGAAAAAATGAAAGACAAGAATTCAAGTCTGACAGTATGTGAAGAAGATAGGACCATATAAAAACGAAAATCTTTCAGAGACGTCTACGTTTTTTTCTTCCTAACCTCTTGTTCAATGACCCTGAGCTATGAAGCTATTATCACACAACCATCAACGTGGACCTGACGTGTAGCTACAAACAGGCTGAATTTTTGGTTTCATTTTGAGCATCAATTTAGCAGCTGAATTGAAAGAGATTTAAAAAGAGTTGGGGGTGGTGGTGGGGGGAGGTTGGTTGGTTAGTGAGCAAACCTAACAGAAGAAGAAAGTGGCTGTACCGCATTAGAATTCTACCCTAGACCGAAGACTAAAAAGATCCTTAGTGGCTTCTCATTGAAGTGGAGTTTTTGTTTATGTTGTTGTTTTTTGTTTTGTTTTATTTTAAATAAGAGGTTATTTTTTTAAAAAAAAATTTATATGGAGGGCCATCAGGAATACTTCTTTATGATTTTTCCCATAAACGCCTGCAGTGCAGTTCCATGTGTCACTCACAAGGAGGTAAAGCGGAAGTGACTCACCCGGTGTCTCCCATTATGCACCCGGACCAGGTGTCCTCGCATTTACACTCACCTAGGAGACAAGGAAGACACGCCCTGTTACAAACTCCATGCAGCTGCACTGAAGTGGCTTTCAGGTTATCTTAACTTTGTGTCCAAAATGGTTTTTGAAAACCTGCTTTCTAATTGTACTTACACGATAGATGCTTTGACTACAATGTATAAAAACAAACCGCATTTGGACCCCATGGGGGTCATACACATTGACCCACACTTCACAAATAATCATGTTTATAAACCACTGAAAGTAGCTACTTGGAAGACAAACAAATACCAGTGAAATAGTGAGATGTTAATGGCACCCTTATAGGTTCCCCAGGTTCAGCAGCTTTTAGGGAAAATTCTGCAGTGCCTTCTCACTATTAAAATCCTCTGGGGGGTGGGGATGGGGCTCTGGGAGAAGCAGAAGAAAGTACTGATTGCTTAGACAAAAGACCTCACAATCAGGCTGCCTGGCTTGAAAAATCCTAATTTTTACTTAACATATGTTTAATCCTGAAGACAATATATATTTTTTTATGATCTATCCATTTCAACAGTTGTCCTGTTACATCTGGAAATTTAAATGAGTAGGTGGATACATGGAAAACAGCATTCGACCATCCAGGAAATAATGGTTCTCCCTAAGAGATAATTCATTACCAGTATCCATATTTATAACATTTGATGATAAAATAATTAAATAAACACAGATATAATAATTTTTTTTTTGCTTCAGTTGGTCAGGGTACTGTTCATAGAGAAGTAACTTTAGTCTTCATGGATGCTAAGGCTAGTGTGGTTTAGTTGCGGTTTAGGGTCTACAGGCTCCTAGGCTCTGCATCAGGTCTGCTTGCAACAAGGAAGTGCTGGGTCTTGAGCCATCTTCAGGTTAAGAAAACCATAATAAAATGCAGTCTAAGTCCCAAGCCACTGAAAATTCCCCACCAGGAAAGTGCAAATTCCAAAATGAGCTATCTTTGTCCCCTCTTGGGTTAAATCCAGCTTTGACTTCGTCAACACATGGATTCACTGTTTGTTATACACTGAGAATTTTTCAAAAATGATATAATTGTTTTCTTTATTACCTTTGAAAGCAACATTTTGTTGCTGGTTTCCATATCTTGCTCTATTGCTCATAATCAGGATCAAGCAACCGAATTAAAAAGAATCTCATGCTAGGAAATATTTAACAAGCTGTCTGTCTTAAAAAAATACAACTAAATCTCACATGACTAAAACTTACCACTTGCTAGTTTTCTCTTGTCTGAGATTATACCGACATTGTGGGCTAATGACTGAGCGAGGGTAACTGCCATTAAATCTGTTTTTCCAAACTGAAAAACAAAACCAAAAGTTATGTAAATGAACACTGTTTCCCATTTAAGATAGGCTAGAGAAAAACAGTACAAACAATTGAAAACAAGTCATTCCTAAGCATTTTCTTTCTTTTTGCGTGTGTGGTATGTTTTTGAGACAGGGCTTCTGTGTTAGGCTTGCCTAACTCCTGGAGCGTGCCTCAGTCTCCTTGGCTGTAGGACTATAGGTATTCCTTGACATTTTCTTTAGCAGAGTCTAAGCATCCTGTACTGGCCATGCACTGGGGATGAAGTAGTGTAACAGACACATTCAAATGTGATTAAGTCCTAGAAGGAGGAGAATGACTCCGAGGAGCAGTCATCTCATAGCCTGGAAACTTAAATACGATCCTGATTCCAAATTTCACTTGATAACATTCCCGAAAAAAAACTTAATAACTGCACAGCATTAAGCCAGACTTTTGAATAATATATAATAAAACTAGATGTGTCTGGAACTCATTTTCATCCCATGTGGGACAGAAAGCAACTTTATGCCCCCCCCCCCATAGAGGGGAACGCCAGGGCCAAGAAGTGGGAGTGGGTGGGTAGGGGAGCGGGGTGGGGGGAGGGTATAGGGGTCATTCGGGATAGCATTTGAAATGTAAATGAAGAAAATATCTAATAGAATATTTTTTTTAAAAAAATGGCGAGGGAGGGGAAAAGAAGAAAGGAGATGGAAGAGGAGGGAGAAGGGGGAGAAGAGGATGGACCATAGAGATCAAGTAAGTAGTTATACATGGAAGCAGTACAAGATGGGGGATGTGTTGGTGGGCACTCTTGACTTCTGGGTACCATTTAGGGCTGTAAAGTGAATGGCATGACTGAAAGACAGAAACTGAAAATGTTCAAAAAAAAAAAAAAGGAAGAAAAAGAAGCAGAAGAAGAAGAAGAAGAAGAAGAAGAAGAAGAAGAAGAAGAAGAAGAAGAAGAAGAAGAAGAAGAAGAAAGACAGCAAGCAAGCAACTTTAGCAAGCGAACATAATGAGTCAGGAAATCAAGACGCTCTGTTGCCAATCGGATCTTTAACTTTCCAGTGTATGGCCTTCCTGCAGATTGGAGCACTTCCCTTCACCGTGTTTCCATTAAGTTTAGTGTGTTAGGAGTAAGCCCTTCCCCATGGATGCTCTTCTCTGCCTTTTAACTTTCCCCAAATTTGCCAAATACTGACAAAAGGAGAAAATATCCAATTGGTTTGTTAGGTGGCAACCCAATGCCTCAGAGATTACTCAACTCTGGAAAACCCTGGGGCTTTATTCTTATTTTAAATGACGTTTAACATACAGATTCTCTCTCTATGAACTGCTTAATCAGGAAATTATTCTATACAGAACATAAGTACAATCATCGAGTCATATTTTTGAGATCTGGACACAAAATGGAGGCATACTGATGACTAATGAAGGAGTCTAGCATCTGGAGACTGGCTACTGAGCAATGGTTTCTGAAATATTGGGAAAGCATGTTCAGCCATCATACCACTTTGAATTGCACAGGTGGTCACACCTACTTCATTCACGCCTCCTCCTCTCAGCAGCGAGCAAATCCCACCAATATAAGCTGCCCCGCTCCGGCTACTCTCAAATTGACTGCCCCTTTCAGAAAAGGAAATGGAAAGGCTTACTGCTCACAGTTCAGACATCCAAGCCCCTCTCAGAGTTTATTTTCTAATTTGTTTTCTCAATGCATACAATATATTCCCCAGGTAAGGAAGAAATGCAAAACTTATTTACACACATGATTTTTTTAAAAAAAAAAATGTTTCTAAGGGTTGCTTCCCCATGTGATCAATACATATATAGAAATACACCTATTAAAATCAATTGCTGATAATGATACTTTGAAAATACAAAACTCACTTTTGTAGAGCTTTAGACCAAAATAAATACCTTAAATATAATTAATGATAAAATATCAGACAATCCTACAATGAACAGCCATCAATAAAAGAATCAGTATATACTCTTCCAAAGAATCAAATTCAACATGGATGAAGGCTGAGAAAAAACTTTTCAGCTTAAAGAAGAAGGTAATTAGATACATTGCACAGCACTGTAGTAGATGCTCAAAGCCACAAATGCAGCTAAAGAAGAGCATTGAAACAACTGATAAAATCTGAACCCAGACTGGATTATGTAAGAATGCTCATGTGCTGTCGTTATTTTTAAGAGACTACACTGAATACCTCAAGAATTTGGTAGTACCATATGTCTCCAATTTATACTTCAAAAGGAAATGAGGAAAATACAAGTCTTGAGTCTGGGTAAAGCACACAGGCAATTTCCTTATCAAATTCTGGCAACTTACCTCTAAATTTGAAATTAGACAAAAATTAAAGATAACAACCAAAGTGCATCTTTCACATCTAATCATAATTGTCCTCAATAATTCTGATTTTAAATAAGGTCTTAAAATCTTACAGAATATGTTTTGCGGTTATGTCAATATGTTAAATACTAAAAGAAAGAACACAAGATGAGAAAAAAAAAAAACAGTAGACAATCAATTCCAGAGACATAGCTCTTACCTCAGAACCCACACCAGAGAGAAGAGTGACATTTAAGATATCCCGATCTTAACGAATGTAATGAATTGCTAAAACTTGGTCTGCACGTGACAGTACATTTACTCTGTAAATGCTCTGATTAAGCACTGGGAAACTAATGAAATAGACCATGCAATCGAAACTCAAATCACTTACATATTATGCAACTTTCAAACAATCTACATTTCAAAACATCTTCCAAATACACGGCCACATTACATCACAGTTGCATTGTGGTAGAAGGATACATTTTATTCAGGAATAAGAGAGCACTCAATATGGAGTCATAAGGAGTAAACATATTTTTAAAAAATTACATACGAGAAAAGATGAACTGCATCAGCTTTCTCTTTGATAAAATCCCTCCTGTACTTCATGAACTCACGCAGGGTAATCAGTGGGTTTTCAGAGATGGCAAACTTGTTGTCGGCAGCCCAGGTTTCCATGGCAACCAATACTATCCTAGTTTTAAGTTGGTCTTTATAGATCTAGATTAACGAGATGAAAGCATCGGCTACACATGCTGTAAAATCAGTTGATGAAGGACTGCAAAGCTCCTTTCAGGGAAATAACTTTGTTTTAATTAAAGACACATTGGTGTTCTCAAAAGACATCATTAGGTTTGCAATTTGAATGTACTTCCCTTAAAGAACACTGAATCAAATGATTTATCAAGGAAAACCCAATGAACAAAGCACATTTTAGCACAAAAGTGGTTTTCTTTTAACAAATATTTGTGCTCAATTCAAGGCTTTCCCCAAGTCTATCTTTTGGCACCCTAGAGAAATAATTTGTGAAACCTTACGTTTCTCTAACAACAACAACAACAACAACAAAACATAACAATAAAGATTCTATCAGGAAGTGACTGTTACGCAACCTGTGTGGTGTTGAGAAAAACGCAGACAGGGGAATTATTTGGGGGGCAGCTTGGTCACAGTGCTGGGCATCTCTGAAAAGGCTTAGATCTTGCACTGTCTCTGTACTGATTTCCAGGCGTACACTGTATCTTTGCTAAACCCCTATCCTGTGCAGTATGAAACACACAAGAAAAAACTGCAAGCACCTTTGGCCAGACCACTTTCCCAGACAGATGAAAGTCAGCAAAGTCCCTGGCAAGGTCACCCAGGTTTCTGGGGTCATCCTGGCTAAAGTGTAACTTGGAGAAATTCCAATGTCAGTACCTTATTGCCCACCTACTAGCAACAGGGGTGATACTGCATGGGACTGGTACTCACCACATCCGCCATGTTCACCACAGACTTCGCATAGGTATTAGTATATACAACAGAAAGCCGGTGCTTTTTAAACTGAAAGCAACAGACAACAGTGAAGGATGTTCAAAGTCACCAGGAAATAACCATCTTAAGATAGAATAGGAAATACAAGAAACATTCCTAAGGATTTCTTACAAAAACCTCAGGGTAGAGCCTTGTTCCTCATCTACCCTGAAGCTAAAAGCTATGTACTGCAAATAAAGATGACATCATCTCATATGTGAGATAAAGTTCAAAATATTCCACATCGAGGGGCTGGAATGTAGCATATGCTATGTACACTTGGTGCACATGAGGGTCTGGGTTCAATCCCTAGCACACACTTCTCCATACTAAAAACCCCACCCACTCCATGCACTTTATAGGTTTATTTGGGGGGAGGTGTCCTTTTGAAAGCTGTTATGATCAACAAGACATGCAAAGTAAGACAGTAAATGAAAATATGGCTACATGTGAAAGACTCTACAAGTTCTACGTAGTTCTGGAGGAAGAAGAGACTCTGAGGTACAACTCATAAGGAGATGGCTCAGTAAATGTGGGTCACATGCTTGGTTTGCTTGGCCTCTGTGGTATTCTAAGTCAGGATTTATCATAAAAAAACTAAATTTCAATCATTTTCAAGTGGCACCTTCACAAGGCAAGCACCGAGGACCAGTGGTAGATAAGGCAGGCCCTTGTACTCCTACAAATTCTCATCTGTGCTCCTGAAAACATCCCTAGTGAAATACACTGTATCAAACAAATAAAACAACAACAACACACACACACACATACATACACACATACACACACATACACCCACATACACACACATACACACATGCATACACACACACTCACACACACACTCACACATATACACACACACTCACACACACTCACACATACACACACACACACACACACACACACACACACACACACACACTGAGGAAAGAAGGGGATGAGCAGGGCAAGGAGAGAAAGAACCAACCTGAGCACCTAATTTAGGGCACAGAATCCAAGCTTAAACAAAAGGTTCAGCTATTGGAGAAGTCCCAGGTTGAAGGTGCTTTCCTAGCCACTTGGGAACAGGAAATCCTAGCTCTCCAGTTCTCTCTCTCTCTCTCTCTCTCTCTCTCTCTCTCTCTCTCTCTCTCTCTCACAGATATTTTCTTTATTTACATTTCAAATGTTATCCCCTTTCCTGGTTTCCCCTCTGAAAACCCCCTATCCTCTCCCTACTCCTCCTGCTTACCAACCCACCCACTCCCATTTCTGGTCCTGGCCTTCCCCTATACAGGGGCATAGAGCCTTCACAGGACCAAGGGTCTATCCTCCCACTGATGACTGACTAGGTCATCCTCTGCTACATATACAGCTGGAGCCATGAGTCCCACCATATGTATTCTTTGGTTGGTGATTTAGTTCCAGGGAGCTCTGGGGGTACTGATTAGTTCATATTGTTGTTCCTCCTATGGGACTGCAAATCCCTTCAGCTCCTTGGGTACTTTCTCTAGCTCATTGGGGACCCTGTGCTCCATCCAATGGATGGCTGTGAGCATCCACCTCTGTATTTGTTAGGCACTGGCAGAGCCTCTCAGGAGACAGCTGTATCAGCCTCCTGTCAGCAGGCTCTTGTTCGCATCCACAACAGTGTCTGGGTTTGGTGGATAAGACTCTCTTAAGACTAAAGTTAAAGAGAGAAGATAATGGGGGCAGGGGAGGTGTAAGGAGGTGAATATGATCAAAGTACATTACAGATACATATAGACATGTCATAACAAGATCACTTTATATATAGCTAATATATAAAAATATCTTTTAAAAGTATTTTTGAACCCTCATAAAAATTGCTAGTTAGGTCCACCTAAGCATGTTTTCTATTTATAAGTTGCTCCTAGTCAAAAATCTACTTCATTGGGCCTGTTTCCTCTTCCCAAAGCTCTCCTCCTCACTGTATGACAACTTGCTGTGTATCGTATACCTCACACATACAATGTGGTAGTACAAATATATATATATATATATATACACACATATGTGTGTGTATGTGTGAGGGTGTGTATATGTGAGTGTGTATGTGTGTATGTGTATATGTGTGAGTATGTATATGTTTATATGTGTATGTATCTGTGTGTATGTATGTGTCTGTATATATGTGTATATTTGTGTATGTGTGTATGTGTGTATGTATATGAATATGTATGTATATGTGTGAGTGTATATGTGTGAACACGTGTATGTTTGTGAGTGTGTGTATATATTTACACAAATGATTTTTCCTAGTCACAACTTGAAGAGGTTTTTGTTTCTTCTAAACTCAGTTTTTACACCACACCCAAGAGCAGGCGAAGACTGAAAGGAATGGGGAGGCAGATCATACCATGAGATGATCATTCACAATCATCAGCTCGATGTATTTGGTTTCCTCCTCTACGTTCCGAGGAAATCGAAGAAGCTGTAACAGAGTGGACAAAAAGACCAAGCCTTTAAACTTCACTGCAAAAACTAAAAGAAAGCATGGGAGAAGTCAGCGACGCAAAAGTTTCCTCTCTCCTCCAGCATTAATTTCTAAGTTCTCGTCACATTAATTTCCTGAGGTTTTGAGTAGCTGCAATACATGTATGGATTAAGAAAAATCTATGAAGAATGAAAAAACAAGGATAACATTGTCTTCTCACCTGGATTTCCTTCTTCCATGGGGGTACAGCAAATAACCAGGGTTTTCCCAGAACGCTCACACAAACACGATTAAATATGAATATAGGCCTTTCACGCTTGTCTTCATCAAACCATTTTAATCTAACTGTGGCATGGAAACGTGATACTGGCAGAGCAATCTTAGTTCAATTCCAACACCGCTTCTGACAGTGATGAAACAGACTTTTTCTGAGGTGTCTCCTCTAGGTTGGTTCATAAGATCTCCCACGCTGCAGAGGTGTGGACAGCATATCGCTGACACTCCCAAGTAGTCTTTAGCCGCTATATCCCTCTGCTCAGCAAATTCTCTGTACTTTCGAAACCACACCTAATCAATATTATGGGCAAAAGCTATCAGGGCAGCCATCCCCGCTGCCCACCATCACCTAGTCATTAACATGATCTGTGAAACTGACTTTTCTTTTATGTCATGGTTCAATAGCCTTTTTGTTTTTTCACTAAATCTTATTCAGTTGCCCAAAGACTATTTCTGTGATGAGCGCACAGCATCAAATCAAACCAGAATCAATACAAGAATGAGTGGTGTATTTTTAACAAACTAAAAATATACTGCTTCATAGATTTTTTGTCTCTTTCTAAATGTATTCTCTAGTCTGAAAAAAAGAAAAACTCTTATAACACCAGCTTCAAAGAAAGATGAACTATATTTTTGTATTTAAAAACTGAACAGGAGCATAAATTGCACTTGATGACAACATTCTTTAAAGGATAAAAAAATGTCCTAGTAGGGCAAGATCTTTCTCATTCCCCGTGGGCTTACTAGTCAATCTATCAGGCTTTCCAGTGAGTCCCAACATTTTTTTCAATGCCTTGAACTTCATTTGAACCACACAGTATCACACAAATTCAGTTTCATGGGTCCCTAAAGACCATTCTTAACAAAGGACAAGATGTTGTGATGCTTATAAGAACTTCAGGGCAAATGTTAGGAGGATCTTTCTCCTACTGTGTCCACTCAGGATGCATAATAATAAACACCTTTGTAAATTAAATCTTCGTGGAAGTTATTTTTAACCTTCAGTTAACTCATGACATCCGTGTGTCTGTATCTAAAGAAGGTAGTGGCTTGTGGAACACACAGGCTTCTGAGGGTGTGGTTCAGAGAGTATATGCAGAGAGAGAGAGCTCTAAGACCGGATTTTATAAATCAGAATCCCAGCTCATTACGGTGTGGGCATTCTGTCCTCCTCAATACATACAGATCACAACAGTACCTTCTCAAGAAGGATGTCATGAGGAGCAAACGTGTTACTATTCTGTCAAATTCTCCAGCTAAACAATTAAAATTCTTATAAAACGGTCAAGTACATGCTAAGTTTTAAACAAAAATTAACAACTATAATTCACGTAAAAGTCTGTCTGAAAATACATTCCATTTTACCAGGCATGAGAACCGTGTGCCTGTAATCCCGGCCCTCGGGAGTCTAGGGCAGGATGAATGGCGTGCATCTGAAGCCACCTGAGGCTACAAAGTGAGACCCTGCCAAAACACAAGGAGACATAACAGTGCCTGTTTTATGTAAAGGCAATGGCTGCAGGGGCCTTCATATCAGTTACTGGGGAGGCTGAGGCAGAAGAACCATGAGTTCTTCAGCTGCATATAGAGCAAGTGCAAGTCTAGGCTGGACAACTCAAGCAGACTCTAGCCCAGGGGCAGAACACTTCCTTGTTGTGTGAGCATTGCTAGGTCCAATCCTGGTAGACCAGATAGATGCTGACACGTCTATGAGGAACAAGCGCATGCATACGGAGTATTACCCTGTCCTCTCTATGAAGTAAGTTCTTCACACATCCTTAAACAATCACTTTAATGCCCATCTGTTCCCTTCCTCAGGTGTTCCTTATGTCACAGGCACACATTCACTCCCCCAATCCATCAACATTATTACTTTGAGTTGACTCTGATAGCCAGATCTTTATTCTAAGCCATTTGTCAACTATGCGACACAGGACAGGCCATCGGACAGGCCATCGTCAGAGGTCAGAGCCAGGAGGAAGAACAGTAGCTGCCCCTGTGGTTTAAGGTCCCTTAAGGACAGTTGCTATTACTGCAGTGCCAGTTGAACAAGGCTAAAGCTATGTCCTCATTTGTAAACTAAAGCCCAAGGCAGCTAGAGTGAGGAAAGCATGCTTTGTGGTTTCAAAACCCGACAGGATTAGCAAAGAAGAGCCTGTGACGTGGTTCAAATCAGAGCATGGGAAAAGACCTTGCTTCAAACAGAGCTGTCACAATCCACAGAAAGGGGGAATCCACAATTCTCCATCTTGTAGCCACGTCATGTAAAATGATGCACCCCACTGATGCTTGCATGCAAATGTCACCGGTCCTGTTTCCCCACCATCACAAATGGCTGCACTACTTCTTGCCCCAACAGACACTGAGTGTAGAGGATCGCCAGTTCTCAAGCGGTCGAAATATCATGGCATACACCTGCAAACACATACCTGTCTTTTCCTCCGCTTTAGTCTTGGCTTCAAAAGAAACTGAGGGGGAGTAATGTTTACGCGTTGAAATTCTACAAGGAAATGAAAACAAACAGTGCTTTTTCCAGACTTCTTTAACAGCAGGCAAATGTCACTAGTCCTTCTTTATACTTAGCGAGTATATTAAGTAACCCTGTGAGGTTAGTCATAAATAAGTATCTAGTGGGTAAATACAACACACAAAAGTTCAAACACACCTGTCCTGCCTCGTGTCATTTTTAATAGCCATACAATAAATTGCAACACACTGTTTATTTACAACTTGCTAAATAGACAACCTGACAGTTGCACCCATCACTAACCTTCTCTAGAGGCTGCAAAATGAAGAGGAGAAATGGAAGCAACACAGCACACTATTAACTAACAGAGGACACCAAAACATTGACTCAGTTGTGCCCAACTCAGAGGCAGTCTTCTCGACCCATGAGAAACTTTATCTAAGGCCTTGCTTGCTCTTGCAGGGCAATGGGACGTTCTGAGGCCCTCTAACTTGCAGGTTAGAGTCACACACAAACTATTCAAGCATACAGATTCGTCTCTGGATTCTAGGTTGGATGTGAGGAAGATTTTCTATGAAGTGATGCAAACAGATGCAACTAAAAAAAAAAAAAAATCATCCTGAGTGAGGTAACGCAGACCCAGAAAGACACTCGTGGTATGGACGCCCTTGTAAGTGGACATTAGCTGTCATGTGCTTACTCCCACACTCGAGTATACGAGTGGTACAAGTTTAATTTGGTGGATTATTACTTTTTAAAAATAACTTTTTAAAATAATAACAGTGAGGAGGTAGGGGTTGATCTGGGAGGAGTCAGGGGGAGGACTGGGGGATGAACGTGATCAAAATATATTATACGCATTATGAAGTTCTCAATGTATCAAAACAATCTTAGACACATTAATACTAGGTAGGTAGCTTCAGGGCAATAAATGTGCCTGTAAAGTGGAGTCAGGGTATGTAAGGATGAAAGGATCGGTTCACCAAAAAGACGGAACACTTCTGCCAATCCGCGATGAGCAAGCTCAGACGTGAACCCCTGGTATTGGGGCCCTCAAAGGAAGTTAAAACTGCAGCTGACAGTTACGACAATCAGCAGTGGCCATGCCGCTAAGCCACGTTCAGGCACTCGACTCTCAGAAATTGTGAAATGATAAATGTTTACCCACAACAACTTCTATACTAAAAATGGCTAACACAAACAGAAATTGTAAATGTCTTTAAATTTTGGGTGGGGGGGTCTTACACAGGCCCCTCTTTATTTGTAACCTCCCCCAACTTCCCACAAAAGGCCAGGGAGGCTGGAAGACACTCATCCACTGGTCTCTTTTCCTTCTCAATGACTACTTAGGGCCCAGTTGCAGGAAAGTCCTCCAGAGCAGCGGAGGTGGGAGTAGGGTGGGAAGCAAGTCTTAACTACAGAGCATGAGAAAGGCTGAGCTCCATGAGGCACTGAAATGAACAAAAACAAATGGGAAAGCCCTTGAGAAAAAGGAATGATTTTTTTTTTGATGTGTGATGTTTTTATTTATTTATAATTTATTTAGTTATTTACATTCCAAATGCTACCCCCTCCAGAGTCCCTCCACCTTCCTGCTCCCCTTTACCTGTGAGAGGGCTGGGACCTCCTTGGGTATCCCCTCACCCTGTAGGAATTGGTGGATCCTCGCCCACTGAGGCCAAGTGTGGCAGCCCTCTGCTACATATGTGCCAGAGACCTCCGTCTAGCCGGTGTATGCTCTTTGGTTGGTGGCTGAGTTTCTGAGAGCTTCCCTCAGCCCAGGTTAGTCGAGTCTGTTGGTCTTCCTGTGGGGTTGCCATTCCCATCCTTCAGTCCTCCCCCAACTCTTCCATAAGGGTCCCCAACCTACGGCCAGTGTTTGGCTGTGGGTATGTGGATCTGTCTCAGTCAGCTTCTGGGTAGAGCCTTTCAGAGGACAGTTATGCTAGGCTCTTGCCTTAGGTGTAACTATTTATTTTAATCTTCTGTAATTCAGTATATTGGGAAGGGGCTGAGAATTAGTTTTGTTTTGTTGTATTTGAAGCTAGAGATTAAACGAGGGCCTCATGCAAAACAAACAACGACAAACCCTAACTGTATGAGGAAGCCTTCTATTCTGTTCCCATGGGCTGGAAGACTTATTACTGACCTGTTTATCCACAGTTAATATAAGCATTTAATATAATCTAATAAGAAGTTAAGAGGAATTATAGAAACTGACAAGTGGGTTCTAAAACCTGTATGAAAATGCAAAGGACCTAGAAGAGCTGAATTAATTTGAAAAAGGACAAAACTGGTGGAAATATGGTATCTGATTTCAAAATGCAGAATAAGGCCACAGCAAACCAAATAAATAAATAGATACATGATAGATAGATAGATAGATAGATAGATAGATAGATAGATAGATAGACACAGACAGATAGATAGACAGACAACGGGTAGCTAAATGAACAGAGTCAAAGGAGTACTTTATGACAATCCAAATAATTCAGTGTTGATATATCTAACAAATGCCTTTTATTCAGCCTACATAATCATGTTGTTTTATTTTTGGCTGAGGTCAAATACAGAATAGGTAAATCCTTCTGCAGTGCGACAACTGAAAGAGAAAAATACCACTATGTATTTGTATAGGGTATATGCATACCCTATGTATCACCAGTCAAAAACCTCGCAGATGCAAGCTCAAAGCACAGCATCATGTTCACCAGAATGGCTGACAAACATGCACACCGCAGAAATTCCTCACTATCTGGGACTCAAGTCTTGGAGCAATTCCTCCTGCCACATGGTGCTGATGTGAGCATGTAATGACATGACTACTCTGAAGAAACAATTTACCGACTTCTCATAAACAAAGGTTTTCAAGGTAGAATCCTTAGATTAATAAAATTGACATCTCTAGGGGACATGCTGGAAATGAAGTCTCATAACTGACCCAGAATGTCCTAAATTCAAGGCTCTGAGGTGAGGCCAGCAATGTGTGGCTACCAGCAGGTACAAGCTGAAGTTTGATGAGACTGAGCCCAAGCTACATATAAACCTTCCCAGAACACACTTGGTTATTTACTAGAAGAAATAAAAACATGCTTCTACAAAAATAGAAATAAAGGGGGAGGGGAAACAGGGAGTGAAAGAAAAAGAGAAGACTTATACAAAAATGTTCATGGTTTCTTTTTAATAACAGCCTCAAACTGGAAAAAAAAAACTAAGCACCCATCAGCAAAATTAATATTAATTTACTGTATTCATAAGAGAATAAATTCAATAATAAAATCAACAAACTATTGCTACTTTTGGTAAAATAAAAAGGCATATGCTAAGCAAAAGAAATGAAATATAATATAGATTTCCCTATGTCTGAAGTCCTTCTAAAGGCAAGAGTAGTCAAAAGGAAAAACAAGCAGAAAAGAAATGGCAGAAGTAGAAGCCAAACCTGGGAAACCACACAGGGAAGTGGCTCAGTAACAAAAACCTTGTATCCCAATAGGGATACATAGGGACATGGATACATTCAATAGGGCACACACAGAGCCCAGCCGGGCACACACAGGGCTTATGTCTTATGCACATCAGTTTCTATGGTGTCAACTTGTTCACTGAAAACAAGACTCTCTTTTTCTCCAAAATTTTTTCTAAAGAACATTTCTCCTGAGAGACATGTCACAGAAAATAAAAGGAATTATAGTCAAACAAATTGGTAAATACCTAATTACATTATTTCTATCTCTAAGAAATAGACAACAATAGGCAAGATGAAGGTGGTGCTGGTGCCCATAACACTGTTCAATTATATTCAACCTAAAATTTAAAAAACCAAACAAGCCACACGACCACATCTTGTTTTCTTCTCATTTGTCATAGTAAATTATTAGCAATCTTGAAAGACAATTCCATTCCTAAAACTGGCAGAGGCAACCTCTGCTTAGGAAGCTAGAAATGGGCTGACCATAGAAGTTTACAGCCTCAAACCCAGCACTGAGGAGGCCAGGCCAGAAGGATCGTGGCAAGTCTGAGGCCAAGGTGGGCTACAGAGTTGGACCCTATCAGAAATAAAAGAAAAGAAAAAAGAAAAGAAAGAGTGCTAAGTCACTTCCATAGTCATCTGTGAAAAAGAACGCTGAACAAAGTTTTTTTTTAAAAAAAAAAAAAAAAACTTGAAAGGTTACATTGTAGCATTCCTATATTGAAGTCTTTGGTGGGGATTCTTTATTATTTTAAATATTAATCAACGCTGATTGCTTCCAGGAAGATCTATTACTCTGTAGTTTTATTTGAACACGGCCATTCAAGATTTATTTTGTTCCTATAAGTGGCATTATAAAGTTTCACAAAGTTGTTGAAAGCACAGTATGAGTCTTCTAAAGTAGGAATGTCTGTGTGTTTGCCCGCAGACTTTTTAAAGTAGTGGATTCTTATTTTGTACGCACACCATAGTTGGAGCACGCATGTGCCACACCTCACGTGGAGGTCAGAGGACAACTTAGAGTCAGGTCTCTGCAGTTGCCATGTAGGTTCTGGGGACAGAAGTCAGATCACTAGGCTTGTGTGGTAAATGCCATTACCCACTGAGCACTCTCACTGGCCTCCAAAATAGTGAATTCCACCAAATGGGACTCTCTATCCCTTTACCAAAGTAGAAAGTGTTCGCTCCTCTCCCGGGGAACTGCAGGAGGCCAATGAGTCACAACCTCATTCTAGAGAGAAAGGAACATTAGAATCTAACATTCACTTCATTTTCTAACAAGATGGTATAAGCTATTATCTGCTTTTTCTAACAGTAGCTTTAGATTTTCTCTTAGGCTGGCCACTGTTCATGGTTTCCTGTGACTTTCTCATGGCACTCCTTCAAAGTATCATAATCCTTGTCCGTTAATAGCTAGCTAGCTGTGGGACCCTAGAAAACCAAACGCGATGAACCTCTATTTTTTTTTATGTACAAAGGCAAAACCAACCAAACAAAGAAATGAGTTATAGTACCATACGGAGCTATTGCAAAAACTAAATTAATTAAAAGGAGCAAAAGACAGATTATGTCCCTTCCATAATCAAATTTCCACAATCATGGGGTTCTAGCACCAAGGGTGACTTGGCTTGTCACATGACATGCGGATGTACCTCTCCAATCAACGTTTATAGAGACTAACTTATAGAGATTAAACAAAAATGAGAAGAAAATGCGTGCCAATTTCACAAGTGGTACACAAAAATATAAAATGTTAAACTATAGCACCTTTTGCTTTTAATGCTAGAACAAAGAAGGATGGAGAAACAGCACATGGGGAGATGACTCATGCCTGTGTTCACAAAACCATCACTTCACCACCAGGGGGATTTCCACATCGGTTACCACCTTTACAAACAACTCTTCTAGTTCCTCACATTGGGTCTTAATTTCTTAAGTGTCCCTTCCATGTGCTTAAGCCATATCTTTCTGAACTTCTCAATTGTAAATAGCTAGTTTGTATTTTATTCTTTCCCTCAATACAACTTGACAGTCCCTCTAAAATGTCATGAGCAACCATCATTTATTGTCTAGCATATATATTGGTTCTAAAGTAGTAACTGAATTACTGGGTTGCCATTTTTAAAAATTCCCAATATGAATACCGTACCAGACGGAAGGTCATCCAAGGGAAATTCAAAGTGTCTGGATTTGTACACGGAGTGACAATGAGACTCCTCCTGAAAGAGCACACAGGGCAGAGATTAAGCACATGGGAAGCAAGTATCCTTGGTTTCAGGCAATCATAGCTGGAAAAACTTGGACCTAAGAGAACTGTAGCTTGACACCATGCTCTTCAGGTTTGTGAGAGGCCACGAGCCCTGACTACATGAGCACTCATGTTGAGTGCATTCCTCTAGCAATACAACCACCAATTACAACCACAGTGCCTCCCGGGCAGAAGAGCCAAAGAGGCAGTCGTGGAAAATAAATGAATGGACCTGTTTCCCCAAGGGGATGTAAGGCACCTAGGAAAATAGGTTGGTGATTGGCTTCTTTCACAGATCCCTGCCCCAACTTTAAGAGCCACATAGCTCTAGTAGGCAGTGAGTGCAGAGCTACCAATCTTGAGCTGTGAGCAGGATGACAGACATAAGTGGTGCCCAGAATCCTGACATATAGGGTTCTAGAAAGCAAGCGAAAAACGCAACACTTTTCCTTCTAAGAAAAATTATTAAACATTCGAATAATTTCATGTGGCTGCATCTAAGTGCTAAAAGATTAGGATGTCACAGTCTGTAAGGTATGTAATGACCTCTAAAATGTCAGTGTCATGCACAGTGACAGGCCTGACCCAGTAGGTACACCAGTCAGATGGCTTCCCCAACAGGGTTGTTTAACAGGTAGCAAAACAATGTGTATTCCTGGAAATTACCTCTTCTGTCAATGTTTGGCCAACATTTCATGAAATGAGGAACTTCATTTGTATATGCAAAGGAAGGATTAAAGACTACATTGTTTCCCTATAGTCTATCATATCTGCTCTTAGCCAAAGGCCAACAAAGCTATTACAGTCTAAATGTTAACTCAATCCTTTCCTGATTTGTACTAAATAAATGTATCAACTCCTAGAAGAAGATAATTAAGAAGTCCTGGGTTTCTGTACACTTCACTGGCATCGAGCTTTGAAAGCACATGCCGTGTAGAAACGTGTGGGATCTAGAAAAGAAAGAGGTGAAAATCACATTTCGGTGGCTCTTGTCTGTTATGGATTGAATGCAGGTAGCACATCCCAGACTCATAGCAACAGATTGATGCTGATGTTGATGCCTGTTAGGTCATGGCATTGTACCTGCAGAGAGGGCCTATAAGAAAATAGTAAATGTTACATAAGGCTGGGAGGGTGGTACCCAAGTCCAATATGGCTGATGTCCTCATATGGTGAGGAAGGGATGATTAGAAATCTGTCTGGCAAGTAAAAGTACATCAGGACGGGAAATGCCTGCCACCCAAGGAGAGAGCCCACAGGACACCAACTCTGCTGGCATCTTGATGTGTAATGTCACAGCTTACAGAACAGGGAGAAAATACTTTCTGTTGTATAAGCCACACACACAGTCTATGGTATTTAGTGTAATTGTCTAAAGTAAGGCACATGACACACAGCAGAGAGAAGTGTGGCTTCCGGGAAAGTATTTCTAGCATAAGAGAGTCAGGGCAAGAAAACGTAAAAAGTAAAAAGTGCTGGCTTAATTTGCTTCAGTGTCTCTGTCACTGTCTGTGTGTGTGTGTGTGTGTGTGTGTGTGTTTCTGTGTGTGTGTGTGTGTTTCTGTGTGTGTGTGTGTGTGTGTGTGTGTGTGTGTAATCCTGTCCCTAACAATACAAAAATATAAAGAGGGTGGAAAGAGGAGAAAGGTGAATAAAGGTCTCTGCAAAGAGAGCACTTACTTGAGACTTCTCATTTTCTTCTGGCTCAATGAGATATGTGTGGTTCCCATCATAGAACATCCCACTGCCAAATACAAGAAAATAATTAGACATAGCTCTCCAGTCTCATCCAGAGCAACACCATTTTAGGGTCAGCAGCACGGGAAGAGTTCCACTCAGTATCTGTTTCTCAGACCTATCCATCATCACCAGATATGTGGCACATCACACAGGCACACAACACACACACACGCACACACACACACACACACACACTTCTGCAAAGCAAAGTCTCCCCACAAGCAGACAATCCCATCCCGACCTCCATGCCTTTCTGTGTTTTCTGGATGGTTTCCATTGTTCTTCTAATATGGAATCCTGAGATTTAATATACAAAAGTGACCCTAGAGTATCTGTGAAACTGTGGGCCTTGAAGAACCCTCTTCCGATTTCTAGGCTGGGGCTCTGGAGGCCATATTTAAAACAAACCCCAGGTTGGAGTGCAGGCATATTCCTTTAATCCTAGTTCGCTCTGTTTGTTCTGCCTCAGACATTAAAGCAAGTCTCAGATGTTGGATATGGTAACTAAGCTTGCAATCCCAAGCATGTAAAGGTGACAGCAAGAAGATCAGAGGTGCCGGGGCATGGCGGCGCATGCCTTTAATCCCAGCACCCGGGAGGCAGAGGCAGGCGGATTTCTGAGTTCGAGGCCAGCCTGGTCTACAGAGTGAGTTCCAGGACAGCCAAGGCTACACAGAGAAACCCTGTCTCAAAAAANCANAAAAAAAAAAAAAAAAGAAAAAAAAGAAGATCAGAGGTTCCAAGCTGACCTGGGAAAATTCATGAGCTTCCGTCCCCAAATCAAATGATGAAAAGAAGAGCAGGTGAGGATACAGCTTGGTGGTTGAGCATTTGCCTAACATACACAGATATATAGTCCTGGGAAAAAGCAACAAAAACAAACACAGCCTAGATGATGCGGCAATGCAGGTTTGCCCGAGATTACACCAAGAATGGCCTCCTACCACACACCTGGCAATCAGGAAGCACACTTCAACAACTTGCTCTGAACTAAATCTTTCCACAACAGTATGAGGGAGAAGCAGTGACCATCTTCACTGTGCAGGAGAGAGTCTGCAGTAACCCTCCTAGATTCAGTAACACCTATAAAAGAGGCAAGAAGCAGTGCATTCTGGGCACATGAACTGCTCATCTGAGATCTGAGACCACCTTCATCCATTCACTCAGTGAATGAAGTGACAGAGGACCAGCAATGCACAGCTGCTGATGCAGATATGGGATAGTAAACAAAACAAGCCAATTGTCTGTCCTCATTTTAGGGAGGATAAAACATAAATACATAATAAAGAAAGAAAGATAAGTCAGGTGAACGTGAACTTTAAGGTTAATAATTATCATTACAAGACTGGGTGTGGGAGAGCCGAAAAGGAGGGTTATTGGTTTTTTCTAGGAGTTCAGGGCAGGGCTTCACTAGAACAACCACCTACCTACACATGTACAAAGGGCATTTCAGATGCTATCAGGTTTAAAAAAAAAAAAAAGTCTTGGCATGATCCAGGAACAGGAAGAAGGCAATGCAGTGAGATTAGAATGGGCAGGGGCAGAGTAATAGAAAAACATGGTCAGAGGCCTGGTGGACATAGCAGACTGTCTCTCCTGAGGGCCGTGGCGGTTACTCTGAGAGCTGAGAAGATCACCATGCAGGACTCTAAGCAGAGGAAATGTCCTCTCCCTGTTTTGCTTTGTTTATTGAGACAGAATGCCAATCTTTCCTTGGGGTTGGCTTTACACCAACAGCAATCTTTCTGCCTCTGCCTCTCTCTGTGTGTCTTGGCCTCTCTGCCTCTCTGCCTCTGCCTCCCAAAACTGCAGGCATGGGCCCTTATGCTTGGTTATCCCTTGATTTAAAATAATTATCCCAGCCACTGTGTTATAATACTCTTTACAATAGTGAGGCTAAAGGCAGGGATTACTAGGATGGGATTATTAGAATAATCCAAGAGAAAGAAGATGGTGATAATAACGGAAGTGGTGAGAACTGGCCAAATTCTAGAGGGGTATGTAGTGGTGTGTGAGTGTGTGTATGTGTGTGTGTTTGTGTGTGTGTGCGTGTGTCTGTGTGAGTATGTGTCTGTTTGTGTCAGTGTGTGGAGTGTTGGTCTGTGTGTCTATGTGTCTGTGTCTATGTGTATGCATTTGTATGGTATGTATTTCTTTTCACTGTTGAGGATTCAATCCAGGGTTTTACAGGCTAAGTCAATGTTATATCACTGAGCCACATGCGCAGCCTACGTATTTTTTTGAAAGGAGAAACAACAGGGTTTATCGAGATGCTTGGTGCGGACTTTGCCAGTAAGAGATCAACAAGGACTCCAAGGTTTGACCTGAGCACTGTAAAGACAGCATTGACATTAAACAAAATGACAGCAGCTTCAGAAGCAGCAGTGGGTAGCCCCAACAGGCAGAGGCCAGGAAGGAGGACACAAATCAAGAGCAGCTTGTGACCTCTTACATCGGGGGTGACCACCTGCTATTTAGAAGTCCTATAAAGGGAGCTCCTTAGTGCTGTTGTATTGCTGTGAAGAGACACCATGGCCAAGGCAACATATAGAACACAGCATTTAATCAGCGGCTGGCTTACAGCTTCAGAGAGTGACTCCATGATCATCGCAGCGGGAAGCATGGCAACAGGCAGACGCGGTGTAGCTGAGAGATAAATCCTGACCCTCCTCCGGCAGCAGGCAGGAGAGAGTAAGACTGGGCCTGGCATGAGCTTTTGAAACCTCAAAGCCCACCCCCAAGTGACACACCTCTTTTAACAAGGTGACAGCTAATCCTCCCCCAACTAGGGGCAAAGCATACAAATACATTAGCCTATGGACAGAGGGCATTCTCATACCAACCACCACAGGGGCATTTGAAGCACATATGGTACCATCTCCCACACAGAAAGCTCCCGACACCACTGCCGTTGGAATACAGTGCTTCTATTAAAACCGGGTGCCCCGTGGTGCTACAGATGCCTAAGGGTACACAACTGTGATCCTCACATTAATTTTTCAGTTTAGGGTCAAAATGCTCACATCATAGCCAAGCGGTTACACATAGAATACTGTTTGTCTCTCATTAATGATGCTATAAAATCTCTTCATTTCCCTGAGCTATTCTCATAATGGTTTCCAGGTCTGACTCCATTTAAATTCCTTCGTTCCTGCTGGGACAGCTTCCACAAGTTTTAAATTCTCAGATACCAACTAGAATAGCCATGCTCATGTCTGCTCAGCTTTCAAACATAAATGCACTTTCTGAATTTGGAGGACTCTGAATTTGGAATTTAAAGATAAACAGATGCAGTCAGGAATACACTAATAGATAGATAGATAGATACAGATATAAATATATAGATATATAGATTACAGGGACACCTATCAAACAGACCAAATATGGCAAACATTCTTCTGTCTACCCCTGCTAAGAACTGGCCAGATCCATCCAGAACATTATATAACCATTAACCTTTGTCAAAGGTCACATGGCAAGTAGATTGTTTCATTTACAGTGTTACCTGTCATAGTTTTCGTGAACTTGGCATAAAACAAGACCTACTCAGAAAGTGGGGATCTTCTTTGAGCTATGTTTATTAGATTGGCCTGGAGACATGTCTATGGGGCATTTTCTTGAGTAGTGATTGACATGGGGCGGCCCAGCTTACTGTTGGCAGTACCGCCCATGAGCAGACAGGGCTAGGTTAAATAAGAAAGCAGGCTTAGCAAGCTGGGGAGATCAACTCAGAAAAGAGCACCCCTCCATAGTTCTGGTTCCTGCCTTGAGTCCCCGCTCTGACTTTCTTTTTTGGTGGAGGGATGGACTACAGCCTTTAAGCTGAAACAAACCCTTTCCTCCCCAAGATGCTTTTGGTCCGTGTTTCTTCTGAGCAATAGTAAGCAAACTAGAATACTGCCGAATGGGAAAATCAGGTTTTTCCCCGTTGGTTTTTGACATGTGTTCTGTAAGAAAGCATCATGAAGTGAAAGAAAAATTCTGAAATTACTTATACTTAGAAAATTCTGATTCATCATAACATCCTGTTACTAACACCATCATCATCATCCAGCTGTTTCATTTGCTTTGAGGTTTGGTGCCTTTATATTAAGCAAAACATAACAATTAGACCATGTAGCTAGAACCACGTCATTATGAAACAGTTGAGCTACATAGAAAGCTGAATCAAAATAAGAGGAAAGGAAACAGCAGTCATTCTTACAGATTTCCACCAGAGGGCAACAAACTTATATTTGATTTCATTTTTTTTTTTTTTTTAAGATTCCCATAGTCAAAAGATTTTGTCATAACATTATACATATATGGATCAATATATGGCCTGTTCATCCTTTGAATTTGTACGGAAGTACCTTGTAGACTCTATGAAGAAGGCTTACTAAGCTAATTTTCCCATTTTGTATTCTTCAACTAAATGCAGTAAATCAGAAACATGAAAAAAAACAAACAGTATATAGTTGGTCATTTATTAAGGATGAATTATGCATGAAGTAACAAAGCTTTTACCTGACTATTATAACTTAGATAGCCATCTCTTTTAGTGCTCATCAATATACCTCCAAAGCACTGCTAGAAGCAATTTTGTTCAGAAATAAAATCATGATGATAATAGTTCTTCAACAACAAAAAGTACAAAATATGCTTATAGCATCTAAGAAAGCCCAAGCACTGTTGTACACAATTCTATTAGTACTTAGGATACATCATGAATCAGTAAGCTAATTTCATTTAGCTTACTTTGAAGTGAAAGAGTTTTTAAAGGTAGATATAAAACAGACTTAAAGCAACTGAGCCAGGATCCTGAAAAGCGTTGTTCTTGCTTTCCTTAATGACAGAGGCAGAGTAGAACCCAGCCGTTGTTCTTACATTCCCATGCCTAGGAAGTGCCCATGGAAGGGGTTCACAGCATCCTCCTGGTTCTCACAGCACCCTATCCACTGGGAAACGAAGAAGCACACTGAAAAGCAGTGAGCATGATGCTCACACTGGGGTTGGGCTGAAATTCTAAGGGTGAAAGAGAGATGGAGAAAGGATTCTTGTTTTTATATCACTCTTCTGTCCAATGTGCCTATTTGGTGTCATAAATGTGAGCAAGGTCAAAAAACACTATCCCTAGCTGTCAACTATGCTGTGTTGAGATTAGCTACACCAGTTTTACTATGAAAAGGATTTCAACAGGTCTTTCATCTGGTAAGAAATTCAAGGCCCCCATACAATAAGCAAAGGTGCCATAACTGTAATAATATTTACTCAAGTGACATAGGTAAAGTAAATATTCATTGGATTTCTCATGAGAAGCATGGGGAAGCTTGGTACTATACAGGCACACAGGCTCCCTCCTCTGCTCTTTCTCTAACATACCTCTTCCCAGAGACTGGCCAGACGTGTCTGTCACTTGGGCCACTAGCCAGACTCTCCAGCCTATCTCATTCGGTTGCCATTGTAGATTTAAGTTCTAACACCCTCTGGAAGTTTCTCTCAAAGTCTGCCACAGGGCCCACTCTACCTGCAGCAGGTGACACACCTTTGGAGCCCTCACGCTCCACCTGTCTTCAGTGACAATCCTCAGCTTCTATTTTGCCCTGGTGTAATTGTTTTCCTTTCTGAATGAAGACAAATACCCTTATCCTAGTCCACAAAATGAACCCAGGCTACACTTGCCCTGCCCACCACATTGAGGTCTCAGGACTCACACATGCTGAAATTGCCTTAACATTCCTAGTGCCTGGTCCACAGCAGAGTCCCTCCCGGTAAGAGTTTATTGCATGAAAAGGGCTACATTTCTAACTCACTACAAAAACTATCTACCAACAAAACTTAAAAGTAATTAAGTCTTAGCTTACTGTGTGTAAAATAAAATTAAGACAAAAAAACAAAAACAAAAACAAAAACAAAAAAACCATAACAAACCAGAAGGAATTGATTTAGTCTAAATAGAATGCTTTGGGGTAGGTTTTATTGGTACTCAAGAGGCCATAAAACAAGGAGAAATGGCCCATGGGCACCCCCATCATGAACAGGATAGAGTGGGGTTCATGCAGATGTTTACTATCCACAAACATTCTGTGACATGAAAGCTGTGAGTACAGAAGCTCAGAAGGACAAACTTGTTCTGCAGAGCTTTCAGAACGTGTATGTGTGTCCCCCCTTGGCTGCTGTGAGTTCTGTGGTTTTCTACTTCTGAGGTCGTCTCCAGCCTGTTTTTTGTTCAAAGAGCCATGGATTTTCATCTACTAGGATGTCTATTGTTCCATGAAAATATAAAGAGTTAAATCAAGAAAAAGTGGGGAGTTGAATTGGTTATAGGGGGGTTAATCAGCCCCAGGAACAGAAAACAAAGTTACCCAAGCCTCTACTGTCTGAATCTAGATGAAACTAGAAAAAAATGATTCAAGTACCACTGTATGGAAGGATACTTTCAAAGCCTCCAGCTTCTGAAACGCTAAGACGCTTTTCCTAGTACATTAAACAAAAAGAAAAGCTATCGAAATAGCAAATGTATAAATAATTCATGTGGCACTTACTGGAGTCCGTGGCATGTTGATAGGGCAACAAATGAGACAGGGTTTCCTCGGATCTGGCCCTGGTAATAACAGTGTTCTCCTCCCTGGAAAGAGAATGAGAGGGATGAGTGTGGCCAGCCAGGGACACCTGGTCATGTTGTCTCTGCAGATGAGACCTCGCGCCCACGTCCATATAGGATGATTTGCACAGCGTTTCATCACCCAGATTAGCTCTATCCAGTCAATTCCAACAGAATTCTTCATAAATGTGCCTACCAAGCAGACACCATAGCATAAGGCACAGGAATAAAGACGGACTTTGCTTTTATGCAGGTGCTACCAAAGAAGCCAAGAAACCAACACTGAGATAAGTGAGTAGCCCTTGCACCAGGATAGGTTTAATAATCTACCTCCCAGTTCTGAGTGATAAAATGCTGAGCAACACTGAAGTAGCAATTTAACATTCAGCTGAACAGAAAGAACCTGGAAGCATTTGATAGTCATTAGATTCTTGGGATACAGAGAAATATCTGGTTTTGTGATGTTCTTGTTTATGTTTACCTATTGCATTCTTTCTCAAACTGGGAGTTGCTTTCCTGGTAAGCAGACTCGGGGTAAAGTTTAAAACACTTAGGTTTCTTCTGCAGCTGGTCGTGTCAACGGATTCAACTAAGAAGCTCATCTGGCAGCCAATGATGTTGTCTTTAAATATTGGATGCTTGAGAGCATGATCGGGAGACCTCAGCAGTAGGGAGAGGATTAGAGCTTCTTAGGAGTACAGGTCTCTTGTCCCAGCAGACTTACCAACCACATCAGATTCTGCATGTTAACACAGCCTGCAATGATTTATATGCATACAAAAGTCTGAAACGCTCTGCTCTAAATCACTTCTCCCATTCTCCCACTAATTTATTTATTCGGCATCAGAGGGCCTCTCATTAAATTAATATTCTGAGATTTTTTTTAAAGAGTGAAACAAGAGAGACTGATGGAATGGGTAATTGAAGCAGAAACGTCACCCGCTTTAGTCTCCTTTAAAAACTAACCCTACTTAAAATACCCAGCGCTTGACAAGGGAAGAGGGAAGAAGAGAAGACACAGGGGACAGCGGGACCCCTGTGACACTGCTAGTGAGATCTCTCATGGTAGCAAGGAGCACTCAGCCTCCTTATTTACCAACCAGAGATGATGATCTTGTTGGGTGTTGTGAGAGTAACTGAGCTAACACACACAAAGAATTTAGAATATGTTTTGCCATGATAAGCATGCCTGTGTGTGCTGCCATTACTGTTACTGTTTCCTATTGATTTACACACACAGTCACATTAAATTCTAATATCAATCTTAAAAGAAACATGACAACCTCTACACTATCTAGGAAGCTATAACATTTTCTCTTCAAGATTATAATACAATTACATAGTTTTCCTATCCCCTTTCCTGCCTCCAAATGTCCCCTATACACTCCTTGCTCTCTTTCAAAGATCTGGCCTCTTTTTTTTATTATTAATTGCTTTTACAGGCACATGTGTATCTGTAGATACATATATATTCCTAAATATTGCCTTCTTCGTCTGTATAATATTACCTGTATCTATATTTTCAAGGCTGACCACTTAGTACTGGAAAGTCAATTGCTGTCATGGTGTCATCCAGTTGCATGTCTCTAGGGAAGACTATTTCTCCTACTTTCAGCATTCCTCGGTTGCCTGTAATTTTTTGTGTAGGACTGAGGCCTTGTGGGCTTATCCCTGCTGACTTGGATGTGTCTACTCAAGTTACCCTCGTTCAGCTCATGGTTAGGCATTCATGTTGGTGAGTCTGTATGGGTTTAGCTTCTAACACTACTGTGGAAAAACAATCTCACAGAAAACCCTGATCCTCTGGCTCTTCAAAACCTTTCTACGGTGGACCCCGAGCCTTGGATACAGGAGTGTTTTGTATCCACGGGGACTTGGCTCCAGTGCTATGCATTCTGAAAGGCTATATCTTCCAAGACTCAAGGCTGCTTACCCTTGAATGTGCCACTTAGAGATGCAAACTTTGGATGAAAACAAATGCTGTATTCTTTTTCTAAAACTTCTTAGGAGTTGGCGCTAGAGCTTGTGATTTAGGTACTCCAAGTATATGCTTTCTCCTAGACTGATTTTTTTTTTCACATTTTTTATTTTATCTTATTCTATTCCTTTTAGGGACAGGATGAGTATAAATATTCTCCACTGAACTATGAGAATGGTGAAGCATCCACAGAGTCCATTAAAACTGGGCAAACAAACACATGATTCAGATAGTTCTTATTTGGGGGACATATCTGATTGTATCAGAAATCAGGACACTAGCTTCACACAGACCATATAAAAAGGGCAACGGTTGATGAGATGGCCAGTACAGAATGAGAAGGCTCTGTTTAAAGTGTTTCTTTCAACTCAACTGTGACCAATCCAGATTTTCCCCCTCAGAGGTTTCAGAAGTCAACAGTAACCCATGAAGAGAGACGAAAGCAGAAAGATGAAAAGGAAGATAATCACAACAATTATGATGTCAGATTAGAAAAGAGCAGGACTAAGCAATCACAATCTGAGGATATATGCTAGTGGAATAGGCTACCAAAAACATTTTATAAGTTATTAAAGTTTCTTTTAAATACCTACTCTGGAATCGTGTCATTGTGTAATTATAAGAAGGACAAATAATTGATTTTTTTAAAAGAGCATTGGGGGAGAGTTAGATGATTAGATAATAGAATACAATCTTCCATTAATTTCCAATTCAGAAAAAAAAAATAGGAGTCAATCCAAAAACAGCATATGATCAGAGCCTTTGCACGAAAGCCTGACACTGCAAATGCAAAGAGGAACTCAGTATGGTTGGCTCGCTGTTGAATGTTTCCATGACACTTCAAAAGAAGCATAAACAGGAGCAAGAGAGACCTCATCAGCCTGCGCTATTACAGTTCAATTTATAAGGCACTCAGTTGGTAGCATATGTAACTCGTCCAGATAGTGGTAAAGAGTTATCTTAGTGTTATAAATTTATCAGATGTTATTTACCATAAATTAACAACCATTTATACGAGGAAGTGAGGGAAGCAGGAGGGGTGGCTCAGTGGTTAGAAGCACTGGTTGCTGTAGCAGACAACTGGGTTCAATTCCCAGTGCCTGTAACTCTGCTTCCAGGAGAGCTGTATCCTCTTTTTGTCACTGGAAGCAGTGCATGCACATGATCTACAGACATGCATGCAGGCGAAACACCAATAAACTTATATATAAATAAATAAATAGATAAATAAGCAAAGTAATAAAGTTCATTTTCTGTTAATGTATCTGGTAAAAAGTATTATTCCAGACAAAAGACTTTAATGTTAATGAAGTATCTTAGTTCATTTATATTAATATAAATGACCAAGTTAATCAATTTTACATTTTAAGAAGTATTTTGCCTATTATTTTTAAATGATATATATTTAGGATGAACATTCTAAGAATTTATGCTGTTTATGGTGAAGAATAAAATTACATTCCTCACATACACTTTGGAAGCCATAGTTATCTCCAACAAGTAAAACTACCTTTTTGAAAGAATTTATGCATCATATTAGGAATGGACTGTGTTTACAAATTAGCTCTATAAAGTTTAAATTTTAACATCAATCTTAAAAGAAATGCTGCAATCCCTATACTGCTTACAAATATGCAAGTTTTCTCTTGTATCTGAATGTTAACTTTTAATCTTTTGATATATGTGCTACTCTCCAAATAATCACAGAGGTTAGGTACACAGTAAGGGACCAGAGGGGAGGGGAGGGTCTTCCAAGGGAGGGAAATAGAGCACAGGGCTATGAAGAGATATAGGGGAAATTAGAATAAGAACAATTAAGGGAAAAGGGATGGGAGAGTAGGGTGAAGGGGGAATATGGGGAGGAACAACTAAAACTAAAAGGCTTTTGAAAAACCATATAGAAACCTCCTATTATAGAAGCTCCCTAAAACATATACATAAATGAAAGAAATTTAAATGGAGCCATCATATAATGAAGAAGACAATGTACCAACTAGTATCTTATGCCACCAAGTAAAACTTCTAACACGAACACACACAAACACGTACACGCACACTCACACACCAACGACAACAACAACAACAAAATGGGTTTTGTCTTATTGAGTTGCGGGCCAAAGGAATCCAAGGATGCTACCCCTGCCCCTAAAAAATATTAAAGGATATTGTCAAAGCTATTGGTTGCTTTCCACAACCTGATGGTAAGACACTATTGCTGAAGCCAACACTTATTTATGTCATCAAACATGGAGAAGTTGAGCTGGTACCCACAAGAAGCTCTACCCCAGCTGACTAGCATTCATCTCACTAGAAGACATCCTGAATACAACCAGAGGAGAAAAGTCATCACTGATATCACTCAGCTAACTAGAAACTCTGTAACCTGCACCAGTAAGCAATCTATAAGAAATACTGATGCAATACAGGTACAAGTGTTATGGGATTAACCAACCACTTTCTCATTGAATTAAAGGATAGAATCAAACTCCATTAGGTTGAACCCATACCTGACATTGTTAAAGTGGCCAAAAGCCTGAGACTAAATAAGTCATGGACCTAGGGGAAAGCCTAATACTATTATCCTGTTAAAAAGACAGAGCAATAAAATTACTCCTAACAGCATACTGTTACACCCACAGATCATCGCATCACTCAACTAGAGGTATAGTGTGACTAAAAAAGAAAGCCACAATTGGATACTATGCAGACACTAGAGATTTTGAATTACTGGGTCCTAAATGGGATGTCTTCAGCAAACCTCTCCCCTCGAGACTCAGGGATCTATGCAGAAGAGGAGACAGAAAGAGTGTAAGCGACAGAGGTAACAGATGCCTTCTAGACACACCAGGACTGATGAACATATAAACTTACAGAGACTGTGGCAAGATTCATAAGGCCTGCACAAGTTCCAGCCAAAAGGGGTCGCAGCACTGAGATGGGAAGTGGGTGCAAAGTCTCACCCCTAAATAAGAAGCTATTTGTAATTGATGATACCTGCTATCAAAGGTAAAAAAAAAAATTTTTTTCCCAATGGAGTGTCACTAAGAATATCAACCCCACTCCAGGGCAGGGCCCATGTCCAGGAGTACAAAATGAACTTGAAATATTATTTATTTTCATGGGTGTGTGTGTGTGTGTGTGTGTGTGTGTATGTGTATGGTAGGTGTCTGTCATTTGTCAGTACATATACTTTCAATGATGGCATGATATTCCATTATGGGATCATTACAGTCCTGCCCTAACATACAGTTGAATAAAGTTTTGCTATTGAAAGCAATAATGCAGCCAACACCATTCCATGTATTTGTATGTCCTCCTGACAGTTAACATAGAGTTAATAAATGGCCTAGTCAGCCAAACATCAGATGAATTTTAAATTTTAATGAACTAGAGAGATAAATTTTACTTTCGTCCATTCATATATCTGCTTTATCCTATGTACTGTAATTGATCCTAAGAAACTGTATTCTACTTAAAAGTTACGTGTTTTAGACCAGCAGGATGGCAGGGGGAAAGGCACAGACTGCCAAACCTGAGAACCAGAGTTGAATTCCCAGGACCCACAAAGTGCAAAGAGAGAACCAACGCCTAAACATTGTCCTCCGATTTCCACACGCATGCTATGGGCTGTGCCTGTGTGTACACGGAATTAGAATCACATGTGTCAGTAACACTCACTGACTTCACTCCAACTTTCTCAAGTCTAACCAAGTGTGAAGTTTCTCCAGACCTCCATGCGACTTTAAGGAACCAGCTGCTGTGGAAGTGTTATATGTCATACACAATAACCTAAGTCAGATGTTGCACGAAGGGGAAAGTCCAGTGTCTCCTCACAGAGATAAGCACTATGTCTGCCAGTCACAGCGCTATTTCTTACTGTTATTTGTTCAAGAAATAAGCATTCTGCTTCAAACTTACTTTATACTGTTTAATACAATAACAGCCATAATAGTGCGGATGTTTAGTTTTAGCTAATCAATACTATTTAAAAGAAAATCTGCATCTTTGTGTCTATTTATTGGTTTGTTTAGATAAAAAGTTACTGAAATTTTTATGGTAGGAAATTCAAAGCAACCATTTATTTACGAAATTTAAAGTTGTGCCGATACCACAGGATCTCAAATGAAAACGACCTCATTATAAACAACTTGAGATGATAACCGGAAAGGAATTTACATGGTCCAGGTTAGAAAACAACAAAAACACAAAGCAGGAAACCCACTGAACAGCGCATCAGCATCGCAGCCGTTTGCCCCCTGGGTCTTCAAATGGAAATGCAGTAACTTTTCCAGCTTCAAAGGGGCCACTTCTTTTGAAATGTCACATTCTCCAAAAGCTATTTCAGACAGTTTCTCACTATTCCCCCCGCTAACTTCTAGATATTGTAATTTTTAAATCTTGATCTTCTCTTTGTGCATGCCTGCTTCTGTCTTATTTAATCAGGCAGACAATGTCTTTTTCAGATAAGTATATGCTTGATATACATTCATAATCCCAAGCATTCTTTTAAAGAGAGACACACTCTGAATCTCAGGTTGCTCATCACTCAAACGGGCATCATAGCTACTTAAGATACCCCACCAGGGGATTCTAAAACAAAACAACATGAAGTTTACAAAAATGTGTGTGTGTGTGTGTGTGTGTGTGTGTGTGTACATGGGGAGGGGGAGGAAAAGGGAAAGGAAGGGAAAAAGAGGGGGAGAGAGGAGTGGAGGAGAGGGGGAGAGAGAGAAGGAGAGAGGGAAAGAGAGGGAGAGAGAAAAAGGGGAGGTGGAGCGAGATCATGCAGAAGTGCTGAGGAATCCAGCCGGGTCACATTTCCCAGTGAGGGATGCTGAAGTGTCTCTTGAGGTATGAATCTCATTCTTTGTTATGACAAATTCAAAAGCCAGATGTGCTCTTGGAATCTCAGCACTTAGCAGTACAAAAGCATGCGGATTAAAAGTTTCAGGCCAGCCTGAACTATATAGAAAGGACCAGTATCAAATGAGACAGAGATAGAGAAAGGGAGGGGGAATGGAGAGAAGGAAGGAGAGAGAGAAAGAGAGAGAGAATATTATTGTTTACAATGGGGATTATTTTTATTAGATATTTTCTTCATTTACATTTCAAATGCTATCCCCAAAGCCCCCTATACCCTCCCCCAGCCCTGCTCCCCAACCCACCCACTCCTGCTTCTTGGCCCTGGCATTCCCCTGTACTGGGGCATATGATCTTCACAAGACCAAGGGCCTCTCCTCCCACTGATGGCCAACTAGGCTATCCTCTGCTATATATGCAACTAGAGACACAGCTCTGGGGGGTACTGGTTAGTCATATCGTTGTTCCTCCTATAAGGTTGCAGACCTCTTTAGCTCCTTGGGTACTTTCTCAAGCTCCTTCATTAGGGGCCCTGTGATCCATCCAATAGATGACAGTGGGTATCCACTTCTGTATTTGCCAGGCATGGGCATAGCCTCACATGAGAGAGCTCTATGTCAGGGTCCTGTCAGCAAAATCTTTCTGGCATCTGCAATAGTGTCTGGGTTTGGTGGTTGTATATGGGATGTATCCCCAAGTGGGGCAGTCTCTGGATGGTCTTTCCTTCCGTCTTAGCTCTGAACTTTGTCTCTGTAACTCCTTCCACGGATACTTTGTTCCCCATAGAATGGATAGAATGGGGATTTTTTAAATATTTTTTTATTGCCTTTTGGTCCTTGGGACTGCCCTCAAGGTTTTGTATATGCTATATCTCTGGTCTGCTGTAACTTAATAATTACATATTGATTATACAACATTTACATCATGATTCCATGCAGCCATCATCAGTCAAGGAAGGCTAATATACAAAATTTATAAGGAACTCGAAGGGAAAAATAACTAGAGATCAAGAAAACAAATAACCCAATTAAAAAGGGGGTACAGAGAATCTCAAAAGAGGTAACTCAAATGGCTGAGAACCACTAAAGTGTCAACATCCTTAGTCACCAGGAAAAGCGCCTCAAAGCTTCTTTGAAATTTCATCTCATACCCATCAGGATGGATAAGATCAATAAAACAAATGACGGCTCATGCTGGAGAGGAACTGGAGTGAGGGATCACTCCTGCATTGCTACTGGGAGCACAAACTTGTACAGTCACTATGGAATTCAGTGTGGCTGATTCCCAGAAAGATGGGAATTGATTCACCTCAAGATCCAGCTAAACGACTCCTGGCATATACCCAAAGGACACTTCATCCTATGATGGACACATTTGCTCAACCATGTTCATTGATGCTCAATAACATCCAGAAATTACAAACAACCTAGATGCCCCTCCACAGATGAATTGATGAAGAAAATGTGGTATATTACAGATTGGAATAATAGCCATTTAAAAAAAAAATAGACATCATCAAATTTACAGGTAAATAAATGAAACTAGAAAAAAGTAATCCTGTGTGTATACATATGTATATATGGGATGTGTTCACTTATATTTGGATATTAGCTGTTAAACCAATGATAACCAAGTTACAATTGGTAGAACCACAGAGGGTAAGTCTACAGTAAGAGACTAGGGGTAGACAAATAGATCTCACTAGGAAAGGGAAATAGAATAGTTATGGGTGGATATGGTGGTGACTAAAATTGAGGAGGGCAAGAGAGGAGGAGGATGGGGGGGATTATGAGGAGACACAGCTAAAATTGAGAGCCATTTGAGGGTTGGCATGAAAACCTAATATAGGAGAAGTTTTACAAAATATATAAATACATGAAAGGGATCTAAATGAAATTGTCAAATAACAGGGGAAGCCCCAACTGGGCATATCTTGTCTCCAAATAAAGCTTCCAGTACCAGAACTAGGTTACATCTAATTGGCCAAGAAATAATCCAGCTATTGCCAAGACTGAATCTAATAGAAGAAAAAGTGGGAAAGAGCCTTGAACTCGTAGACACAGGAGGAACTTCCTAAACAGAACTCCAATAGCTCATTCTCTAAGATCAACAACTGATAAATGGGACCTCATGAAACTGGACAGCTTCTGTAAGGCAAAGGACATAGTCGAGAAAACAGATCGGCAACCTACAGATTGGGGAAAAAAATCTTCACTAATCCCACATCTGATAGAGGGCTAATATCCAAAATATATAAAGAACTCAAGAAGCTAACCACCAAAAATACTAAACAAACCAATCAAAAGTGAGGTATAGAACTAAACTGAGAATTCACAACTAAGGAATCTTGAATGGCTGAGAAGCACCTAAAGAAATGTTCAAAGTCCTTAGTGATCAGAGAATACAAATCAAATCGATTCCGAGATTCCACCTAATACAATCAGAATGGCTAAGATCAAAACCACAGGTGACAGCAGATGTTGGAGAGGATGTGGAGGAAGAGGAACACTCCTCCATTGCTGGTGGGATCGCAAACTGATACAACCACTCTGGAAATCAATCTAGGGTTTCCTCAGAAAATTGGAAATAGATCTATCCAAAGACTCACCCATACCACTCTTGGAAATATACCCCAAAGATGCCCCACCATGCCACAAGAGCACGTATTCCACTATGTTCGTACTGGCCTTATTTGTGATAGCTAGAAGCTGGAAACAACCTAGATGCCCCACGGCAAAAGAATGGATACAGAAAATGTGGTTCACTTACACAATGGAATACTATTCAGCTGTTAAGAATGAGGACATCCTGAGTTTTGCAGGCAAATGAACAGAACTAGAAAATATCATCCTGACTGAGGTAACTCAGACCCAAAAGGATATGCATAGTATGTACTCGCTAATAAGTGGATATTAGCAAAAAAAAAAAAAAAAAAAAAAGTACAGAATACCCAAAAAAGTATTTTATTAATTATTTTTTATATCCAAAATGTTGCCTCCATCCCAGTTCTCCCTTGAAGACTTCTTTCTCCCATGCCCTCCCCACCCCCCACCCACCCCCACTTAGATTCATAGTTCTTATTGGGGGAAAAAAAACTATAAAAAAAGCATTCCTATAGCAAAATTTCTCACCCAAAAGAAACAAGCAAAAGTAAAAAAAAAATATGTTGTTATATGAATAAAAGCAATAAGGAAGGGGCTAATATTACTAGAAGAGTGTGAACATCACAAACTATAGGCAGATAAATTTCTCATGAGCTCTGGGATTAACAAATGGCCCCCTGGGAACACAGCAAGCTCAGCATTTATTGTTATTGTTGTGCAAGAGCCTAGCCCTCCACTGATTTCCCCTGGGTAATGTCAGTTATGAAAAACAAAGTATGAAAACTATGCTATGGCAGCTCCTAGGAGCTCCAGCTCATGAATGCCCTGCGTGGCCAACTGTTAATGTCTTCTGCAAGGGCATTTCCAGAGATGTGAACTCAGCCTGTCTCCTATATGAAGACTTAGGCAAACTCCACTAAATACACTCATGGTTTCTATATTGCTTATAACGAAATAAAGACAAACCTCTTCTGTATTAGTCTCTTTGGATTGCCATCACAAATGATCAAAACTGGGTGGGCTTAAGACGACAGACATTCATCCTTTACATTCCCAGATCCAAATCTAAAGTGAAAGAGCATCTTCCCGGGAAGGCCCTGGGGAAACAAATCTTTCCTGGTTTCTAACCTACAGTGTCTGCCAACCACCTCAGTGTTGTAGGCACAATCACGGATCTCTTCCTGAGTCTTCACACCAAAGATTCCCAGAGTGTCTGTCATTGTGTCTCCATGTCGGAACTCCCGCCTTTGAAGGGTCCCAGCTGCTGAGGCTAGTATGGCTAGTGTGGCCTCATGGAACATTCCTGTTTGCTGACATGAATTTTGTGTGACTACTCTTCAGCTTCTCACCTCTTTAAATATAGCCAAGCAAGTTTTTAGACTCAACATTTTTCAGGTATTTTCCTTCTATGCACTGGAGGTCTCTTCTGAAATATCACTAATCCAGTATGATTAATCTAAATCTCAAGCCTGTAGTCAGCTATTCTAGTGTCTTATAACTTCACTTAACATTGTTCAATCAGGGGTGGGAGGGAGGGATGGCTTAGTAGTCAAGAGCACTTATTACAGATTTTTTTGAAGAAGTACTGGGTAAGAGGTAAGTTCAAGTATTTCTGCGAGGACAGCTGCAGTCCCCACAGAAAGTACTCTAGAGGCATTAGAAGAGGTAATAAGGACTTAAATACAGTGTTAATTTTCTCCCAACACTGATATGTTTTCTCCCACCCTTGCCCATCTTAGTGACCTGTGGCCTCTGTAGTGACTAAAGTTCCAGGACAGGCTTCTGACCCACTCCTATGCCCCACTCCAGGATTCAGTGGAACCCAGCAATACTAGATTACCACGAGAGACTCTATAGAGGGACTAGGTACTTAAAGTAAAGACAGCATCTCTAAAGGGAGCCTGAGACACTTGAAGTAAAGTTCTCTATACCACTGTGGGAGGCTGCTCCACTTAGTATACTTGAAGTAGAGTTCCTCCCCTGAGGGAGGCTGTTCCAGGGACCTGGAAGTCTGGACTTGAGCTGTCACTTCCTGCCAGAAACTGGAGACAGGGAAGCTCTCCCTCCCCAGGGCATCAGACAGAAATCAGCAGCACCCAGTTGCTATTTGCTGTGTGCTGTTCGCAGGCTGTGCAGATGAATCTTGCAGTTGCCTGGGGTAGGAGAGCATCCTGCAACCATGAATGATTCCATGTTTCTTCTAAGGATAACTGATCTGATGGTCCCAGGGCCAGCTGTCATCTAATGAGATGCTGAGATGCTGAGACCCTCTGACTGGAGAACACTTGGTGCCAGATGATCTCTTTCATCATACCCAAATAGAATATCTCTGTGGACCATATCATAGAGCAGGATCCCGAGACCAGACCACTGCTGACCTACCATGATAGCCATGGGTACCAAATGCTTTTACATAAAATCTGCCTGGGTTTTGTTTCCTACTCTTCTTCCTTGTTCCCATCCCTCACTTTCTATGAACGGTGCCATGGAAGAGGCTACAGGACCATTTGCTGAACCACATTTTCTACCTCCTTTAGCAAAACTCCCAAGTGAACTGGTTTTCCTTTTTTGTTTCTACTTAACTTTGTCAAAGCTAAGCTCTCACACAGAATGCACAACCAATGCGACAACCAGACAAGCTATATATGTGTGTACAGTCAGCATGGTAACCTGCAGAAAGATTGTAATTGATGCAATTAAAAGAAAATGGCTTTAAGTTATTTTATGTGTTAGGTGTTTTGTTTTGTTTTTGATAGATGGCACATTCTAGCCTGGAAGTGGATGTTCATTCATTCATTCATTCATTCGGTTTCCTTCCTATTCCAAGATTCCTCTGGTTGTTGGCCTAGAATTTTATTTTCATGTTCTCTTTCTTTTTCCTCTCTTGACTTGGAGACCTTTTGAAGAGAACTGGGGTGATGGGACTCTGGTAGGACAGCTGCTGTAGCTCCCTTCTGTCAGACCTTCCTTGGAGGATTGGTCTGAGATCTGCTTGGGAAGGAGCATTACTGTGTTCAGGAGACAGAAAGAGAACTGAGGAATGGTGTACCTCGCAGACTCTCTGGGGTTGTGCTTTGAGCAGCATGTAGCCTGCTGGTTTCATCTGAGTGAAATACTGTACAGGGAATAAAAACTGTTGTCTTAACAAAACAAACAAACCTGCAGAGGACCTGAGTTTGGTTTCCAGCCCCACTCTTACTCTCCTGAGTCAGGTAGCTCACAACTACTTGTAACTCCAGTTGTCACCCTCAGAGCTTCCTGGGCCTGAGCACCCAGATAACACACATAAACACACACATATGTATAATGAACAAAACAAACTAATGAATCTTTAGACAGGAAAACACAATTCTCAGGTAGGGGCTGGGGAGATGGGTCAGCAGTTATGTTTGATGCACAGGCCTGAGGATGGAAGTTCATATCCCAGGACCCATGTCAATACAGTGATGTGAAATCACAAGAATACAAAGCTCAAGTGAGAGATACTGGCTCAGTGTATAAGGTGAGAAGCAAGTGAGTTCAACCAAATTCCTCTGAGCACATCTGCATACAATAAACATACACACAATACACACATACTCACACATACACACTCATATATATATATACACACACATATACATACTGACACACACACATACATACTCACACATATACACATGCACACACTCACACCTATGCATATACACATACACATATTCACACATATACAACTCACACATACTCTCACACATATGTGTACATACACACACATATACACACACTCACATACATATACACATACACACTCACATGCATATACACATATATACACACACATACACACACTCACATACATACACACATACAAGTACTCATTTATTTTTACTAAATAATATGAGCAAACAGATCTCCCATTCTATTATTAAGTCGAACAGAGATTCTAAATCAAAAGAAATTCTTCTTCAGTTGCCTGATACTGCTACTGAAAGTTTTAGCTACATAGGAAGTTTGAGGCCAACCTTGTTTTCATCATCCTATTTCAATAAAACAAAAATAAACATGTAAATCAATGAAAACATTAACAGGACTGTTGTAACTATTTGTGAACCTGAAGTGCTGACAGAGATGAAAATTGCTTTTTTCTATGCTTTTCCACTGTATTTCTTTCACTTTAACTTCGCCTCCATTTGATCATTCTTCTGTCTACTACGTCTTTGTAGAAAGGAAGATGATGAGATTCTTTCTAGCAGCCAAGTACAGGTTCCCTTGCAGCATCTCCCTTCCTTCCTGCACCCTGAGTCCTAAAACATTCAAGTCCTGCCTCCCCTCCCTGAATGACTGTGGAGTCACCTGGGACAGAGCAAGGCACAGCATTGCCTTACTAAGGGGAGGAAGAACTCCTCAACGTTGGTGGAGAAAGGCAAGTAGGCATTCAAGGTTGTGTTGGATTTTGAAAGATGCTGAGCAAGAAAAAAAGGTGCTTTTTATTCATAAACTATCCCAGAGGCATGAGTTGGCCATTCATCTTACTGGCACTATTTTCCTCTAAAATGGAGGAGGGAGATGAATCAGCATAGCTCCTGGTTTCCTGATCTACAAGCTATCTTGACACTTAAAGATTACCAACGTTTTTACTCCCTTTAAATACCAGGCCAACATCTATAGAACCAATATCTTGCAGACTGCACTTACCATAAAGGAATAAAATTCCAAATGAACAAATATATGATTAGGACATTTAGAATGCTAAATATAAAAATTTTAAACAATTGAACGTTACTTTTAAAGGTGTAAATAATTTATGAGTCAAGCAAAGTGCCCAAGTAATCTAATCTATGTAGCCGACGTCCCAGGGTGCTGCTAGAATGTAGCTTAGGTGTGCACTATAGCTGAGCTCACTGGAGCATGCCTGGTACATCTGCAATCAGGGAATAAGGAGAGGGGCTCTCTTCAGCTCAGAAGTTGAAGACTATACATATAGACTGTCTCAAAAACAAAAAGAGGAGTTGGAAAACAAGGAAAGTACCGTTTACATAGTTGGATGCTGGATGTTTACAAAAACTAGAAGTTTTTTAGTAGGTTGGTTAAACATTAAATTCATTCAGCCACACAAAGAACAATAGGGAAGGTTTGTTGTCATTTTTCTTGTTTCCTTTTTATGAGAGAAGGCCTCACCAAGTAGTCCAGACTAGCAAATAACTTGCTATGTACACTAGGTTGGCCACAAAGTTGTGGTAACCTTCCTGCCTCTGCCTTTTGACTGCTGGGATTACAGGTACATATCACTGAATCTGTTGTGGAAAAAATACCAGTAGAAGGAAATCATGAAGATAAGAGGAGAAATCATTGGAACGTAAGCAATAGCAAAGAAAATAAAGTTATTTTTAAAATACACTAAACTAATATGGCTCATTCAACAAAAGAATGAAGGATAAACACAGCACGACAAAACTGGAGGAGTAGAAACAAGACTCTAAGAAGAGCAGATGTCAGGAAGCACAGGTAGATCTGGAGAAGCTACGAGGGATGGCGCTCAAAGGAAAACTGCATGCGACATGCACAAAGTGATGGTTTCCATCCCACTGCCCTTCCTACATATAACCCCCCCCACACCACAACATACACTATAGAACCTACATACCTCACATATACATCACACATCTGCAGCACACGACTCACGTGTCACACATATATATACATACACACAACACAAATACTACACGCCATGCATGAGAGAGAGAGAGAGAGAGAGAGAGAGAGAGAGAGAGGGAGGAAACAAATGTAGTAAAACCCTATATGCTAAATCTCACATAGTTTTCTTTTTTAAACTATTTGACATAATTTTGATATGTGTGAAATATGTTAAATACAGAAATTTTTATCCCAAGTCAATTCAATTGGTTATAATTTAATTTGTAGGTTGGAATTTAAAACAGACTAAAAAGTGTCTCTAAAATTTGAGCATGAGCCAGCCTTGGGTAAACTCCCAGGGGTGAACATCTGACTCACTACCTGCTCCTGTTCACATTCATCAAACATCAGGAAAAATAACACATTCACCCAGATCGCTCACACATGGACCTTTGCATCCACACTGTTGGAGGTCAGGAGAAACCACACTTCTAGCACATGGGCAATTCGGTCCATCTGTATCATTCCACAGGCATGGACTAGCACATGTTCTAAGCATGCACGTTAAGTGAAATAGTGCAAACACAGTCGGCGAAGCAAAGGGAAGGGTCATGGCTGACCTGCTCCCTGCGTCATGAGCACTTTGGAAACTGACAGTTAAAATAAGTCAAAAGACACCACAGATGTGCCCAGACACCCTGTACACCCTGCGACTTGGCCGCGATCCTAAGCCTGCACTGACATTTATAGTGTTCTTTCCGCGGCCAAAGCTTTGTTTGCCTCTTTGCTTCCTCTTTTTTTATCAGAAAAGAAGAATGAAGCACACAGGCATCGGTATACTGTCTGAGGCCTCAGACATTAACTGGTACAATCAGAAGCGAAGGTTCACCCAGCTAGCGCTAACAAGCATTCATAGTGCCTGAGTGTTTCTGCTTGCAAACTACAGCTCTGCCTTGAGGTCTCATCTGCTAACATTACTGAGGACATTTGTAAATTTTTACTTAGTGAGAAAGATAGCATGTCCTCAAAGATAGGTCTTATCCAAAGTGCTTCTGTGATGTGGAATACCTTGGAACCATCAGTCCAACACTCAACACTCCAGAGACAGAGGCAGACATGTTTCCTGGGATAAAGAGGGCTAGAAGAGTGGGAGACGTGTGGATCCATGGGCATCCCCCCTCCTCCTGGTCTTCGCGGTCCACCCAGTCCTCCCGATCCTTTTGCTCTATGCTTACTGCCCACCCTTCTGCTTTCTTTCTGTTCACGTGTTATGACATCCTGCGCCGAGGTCTCAGGGGGCTAGGAATATGCTAATTGTACTGCCAGAGAACCTTGCTCCCATCTCACCTGCCAAATATTTATTATTCAAACATTGAATGTAGCATCATTTCATGAAGAACGTCTTGGGGCTGATGTGCAGCTCACTGGTAGAGGATCCGCCTATCGCGCTCAGGAAAGGTCCTGTATTCAGGTTCAGTACTGAAGAATTGACAAATCTTCTCTGACCCACCAGTCTGACCAGATCAAGCCTACCACCAAGTACACTCACAACAACGTGCAGTCTGTTCAAAATCACTTAATTTTCAGGAACTGGTGGGGGGTCAACAATTAAAAGATAGCTTTAACTCCTTAAGACAAGTTTCATGAGGGTGAGAACTGCATTATGTTCTGCATGCTGCTGTGTGGTGTGGATGACCAGAACTCCCTTCACATTTACAGAAGGAATAAGAATTGCAAAGAAGCTGAGAAACTGAGCTGCTCTCCCCTTTGCCATAAATCTCTAGTGTTTATGCTCTAGCCTCTGAAAGACCATATCTGAGTTTGTAAGAGTTTCCTATTGGGATTATCAAGTCCACCTGCATCTAAGCTGTTTCTTATTGCACTGATGCAAGAACTCTAAAAACAAACAAACAAACACCAAACCAGTTGAACCCTTGATAAATTACTATCCAAAATGCCTATAAACATTCAAATTGTTCAAATCCTAGGGTACTGATTCTCTGGATTTTACATGTGATTTTATTTTTAATAATACTCACTGGAAAGTAAGAATTTAATAATGAATAAGAACATAACTATATCTTAGAATAACATCAAGAGAAGTGTGTGTGTGTGTGTGTGTGTGTGTGTGTGTGTGTGTGTGTGTGTGTGTGTGTGTGTGTGTGTGTGTGTGTGTGTGTGTTTAAAATGCCTTTTAGGACCTATAGAAAAGACCTTGAATAGTAACAAATGAAATAATTCTTTGGGAAAACAGAAACTTTACACTAGAAAGGAAAAAAAAAAAAGAGGGACTCCCTACTAAAGAGCTTGCAAGCAAAGCTTGGGGACAGAACTCATGCTGGCAGCAGCTGTCACTTTATTTTCTGTATGCCCAGCACTATGATACTTGACCTGCATCAACTGGTAATGGGCCAATATATTTTCCTTAGAGTACAGAGTTAAGATGACTCGTAATCTTTATAACTCCATTAAGGCAACTGATGCATTATACATGATGAGGGACCTACAGCTACCTTGCTTTAGTCCAATGGAAAAGGAAATTTACTAAATCCCCAAAGAATTCTTTTTCCTATAACTCAAGGAGAATCAAGTCGTGAAATACGAGACCTTCCTGAACCACACTGATTACAGTATGGTAGAGGAGCATATGTTTGCACAAGTCTGCCAGAGAGGAAGTGTACACCCCATCAAGCCCAGAGGAAATGCAAAATACACAGATGCTTGGTAGTAGACAAAAAGTACAGTTAGCTCACTGACCTGAATAGCTAATGCATGTGAGGGAGGACCAAACATTTTCTCCATCCGTTTATTAGATTTGTGCGGCTCCTTTGTGTGTTGAAAAGAAGGGAGAGGGTGGGAGAGGAGGGTGGGCATTTTAAAGCACTTTGGCAAGGATGTAATCAAATCTCTTCAAGTTTCTGGCAAGATGATGATATGTTTCAGCTTCATTACTCTTGCTCATAAAATTTCACATTTTCTCCAGATGCAGATAAATGTATATGTAGGCATAAGATGGGCTGGAGAACGGCGCATGTGTCTGCCGGGTGCACAGCAGCAACATATTTCAGACATAATGGCTTGGAAGCCACTACACTCCCCTGTAACGAACAATGCACCATTTAACTTCTATAGAGAACAAAGCGGGACTAAAAATAGACACATGAACAAATGGTTGAGAATATAGGGCATCCTTTGCAGGCACTTGGACTTCTTTGGAAGAATGGAAATTTTCTTTACAGAATAATTGAGACTCCTCTGAGGCAATTACATCTCCACATTATAACTTACTAAATACAACTGTCAAAGGAGATGTTATTGAAGTACTGAAATCAGAAAAATTACATTTTAATTCCTCCACTATTATTGTTTACAGAGAGCTCTGGACTTTGGTGGATAAAAGCACAAATCCTAATACCAGGCTTCTTGACTACAAATTCTTAGGCCAGCGTGTTCAACTCTGTGTCAGTTTATTCACAAGCAAACTGCAAATAACATAGAAAAGACTGCTTAATACATGTGCAAAACCTAGCGTCCAGGACATAGCACATACTTGCACTACTCCAACTACAGTGAGTTCTTTCATTATTCCTCAGTCCAGTTACTAGTATTAGTGTCGGGTCATCATGTATCTTAGGTCAATATTAAGACAATAGGAACTCTGTAGTAGTAATATCAGCATTATAATAAGTACTAATTTGTAAAATACATAATTGTTCATGTAAAACAAGAAAATAGTCTTTTTGTTTCCCTAGCAAGGTCTCTCTATGTAGTCCTCAATGACCTGGAACCCACTATGTAGACCAGGCTGGCCCAAAATCATAGAGAGCCACCCCCACCTGCTGGGATTAAAGCCACCATAGCTGCCCTAACCTTCATACAATACCATTGAGAACCAGTGTCTCATTTACTGGAGAAAACACACGAACAGTAGCTTCTCTGAGGGAGCACAATGGGATTATATTAGGCAGGAAAAGCCATTAACTCTCCCAAGCAACCAGCAATAAATAACTGGACTCATACTTACCCCTAAAACAAGACTTAGTTTGAAGCCCGAGTTAGTAGAATGTCAATCAAAGTTCACTATTCCTAGAGGACACCACTATATAGTGAATTATGAGCCAAAAAGAATCAGTACCCCAAGATTCTAATTCATTGATCACCAAAACTGTTTAGTCCAGCTATACTTTGATTCAGGATTTTAAAATACCTTTGGAAAATAACATGGTTCTTGCACCAGTGACTGAGAAAACTGAGTGTTCCTTTGGGCTTGATTCATCTGTTCAAACAACAGTGTTATATAAAAATGAGTGTCAGATCAAGTCCACATGACCCAAAGGACAAGGCTTCCAGGACTGGCCCTGTTTGCCATTACGAGTGTTTCTGAATAGAAAGTTACTAGAATTCAACCCCTCTGTCACCTACCATGAAGTTCAATTCAATTACTTATTTATTAAATGGTCATAAATTAAACCTACTTTACATTTGTCATTTGGAAAGTCTACATCTCATTCTTATAGAATCATTCTATCTTGTACACACACACACACACACACACACACACACACATACACGTAATGCTAGACGTACTGATGCATGTCTGCAATCCCAGCACTGGGAAGATGAAGGCAACCAGAGTAGACATTTAATAACAACCTCAGTTAGATACTGAGTTCAAGGCCAGCCAGGGTCACATGAGCCTCAGTTTCAAAAATTAAAAAATAATAATAATAATTTTTTTCCTAAGAGCCAAGTGCAGTAGCTCATGCTTGTAAACCCATCAGTTGGGAAGCAGAAGTAGTGAACTCCTAACCACTCCTAAATTGAGATCCACTTGGGCTACATGGTGAGGTCCAGGTTACTGTGAGCTACATAGTGAGGCCTTGTCTTGATAAAGGAGACAAGGGTAGGAGAGTAAGGAAGATGGGGAGTTGGGGAGGGATAACTAATAATAAGGATTTTAAAAAGTCATATGGAAACTTACTATCTCATAACCTCTTGAATACGTATGCATTCATATAAATGATTCTAATTAAACTTACCCCACCCAGGGAATAATGCAGCTCACAGAAGCCAAGGATCACCAAATGAAAAGCCCAGGGTCAGGAGTGGGCTACTCTCCTTAAGTGTTGGCCAGAGCTGTCCCACACACTGCCAAAACAATGCAGGCCATTGCTTCTGTCTTCAGTTTCCCACCAGAACCTGATGGGAAGACCCTCTTGCTGAAGGGATCATATACTTTGGTCATGGTATACAGAGAAATAAAGTTGCTACTGACTAGAAGATTTTTTTTTCTGACGGCTAGATTTCATAAAGCCAGAATGTGCCTATCTTAAATGGAAAACAATGTCCCTTTACATATCTTTTTGTTTTTCCGTTACACTTGCTCAATCATTAGCCCACAATGGTAATCTGAAGATTTTCTATTCTGAATTCAGGTGGGGCACGTGGCGATACATGTCATGACTTGAATCTCCCACACCCAAACATGTCTTCTCTCCTGCAATAAAGGTTCTGCTCTCAGTATTCAAGTTCAGTACTAAGAGTATTTAACCCAAATCTTCCAAAAAGTGCAGCTTAAAAAAAAAAAAAAAAAAAGTCACTACAGATTCCAATACATGGTAGCTATGCTTACCAAATTTTCCTATCATTGCTTCATTAATTATTTGAAATCACTTTATATACTTTGCCCTCACTGCTTCATTAATTATTTGAAATCACTTTATATACTTTGCACACATATACTTTGTTAAGGAATTTATGCTCCAGGGCTGGGGACATAGGTCAGTACAGAGAGCACCTCCAAGGACTGAGGATCTTTGGTTGACATTTGCTACCCGCCAGCCTTAAAAATGCACATCTCTGAAATTCTCCCACTTGGATGGCCGCCTCCCTATCTCCACACAGCCCAGGATTTAAATTTAAGCTTAAGTAACAGCTTCTATAAATAGATCCCTTTTCTTTTTTTCTTTTTTTTTTTTATTCCTTTCTAAAATCATCTCCCAGCCCATATGACTCAGTGACTCTTAAGGTAACTAAGTGTTACCCGAGAGTCTGGAAAAGCTACTGCATTTAGAATTCTAGACAAGGAAACAAGGGTCTCAAATAGAAGATAAAGTCGTAAGAAAAAGAGGTACCTTGGGAAATGAAGGCGGTTGGTGTGTTCTTTAAGAGAAAGAGAGAGACATTGAGAGGCACGTAATGAGGCTTATTAAGCGAGGCATGAAGGCTCACACAGCAGGAGGATGTATCAGGAAAATTGTGCTCAAGGCCAGCCTGAGCTACTTAGTAAAGCCCGTAAGAAAGAGATGAGAGAAAGAAAAGTTAGGAGGGGGTAGGGAAGGGAGCTAGGGCAAAGGAGAGGAGGGTAGGGTTGAAGAGAATAGTCTGGCCTCGATCACTTGGCATTGCATCTCAACAGCTTTGAAAATCGAAGATACACTGAAAAGCTACCGGAGAAAAAACCAGATGTCTGCTTACAATAGACACAACAGAGAGGGTGCTTCTACGTTAACACATGCAGCAAAAGTCACTTTACCCAGAGTCCAGTTTATCCTTCCTACTTAGTGGCTTACTTATTGTTCTTGACCAGGATTCTGAAGGATTAGAGCCGTTTTGAGACTCCATTAGGAAACTCGATGTCTAAGACAAGCAAAAGCTGACTGACTCCTGGGTCCTTTTTTTTTTTTTATTTTTTTTATTTTGTGTGTGTGTGTGCTGTAACAAATTTATTTCCAAGATGCACTGTACCTAAGTTTGTACTTCCGGGGGGGGGGGGGCAAAAAGAAACAATTCAAGGTTTGTTTGTTTTTGTTGTTGTTTGTACTACTCAATTATATAAGACAATCTCAGTGAAATTTGAGTTGCATATAAAAGAATACATGAATGATCCTGTTATTACATTTTTAAAACTAGAAATAATAAGATATCATGAAACAATGACATCTTTGATCTGAATTCTATCATTCATGAAAACTGGTTGTATTTGGCTTAACAAAGATGTCTACAACACTGCATCTTCTTTTTCACAAATAAAACACCTTAAGATACATGTCCAAAACCCTATTCCTTCAGCACATGGGAAGCCTTTGAACTGCCAGAAGGTTGGAAACTGGGTTTCTTGGAGACAGAGAAACCTTAGGAGCAGTGGAGATGATGGGCCATTCTCTATCGGTGTTGCTTAGGTTCATGGGAAATAAAAAAAGTGAGGCAAATGCCTGCTATCCTAACAGTCACCACATTTATGTTTTTCTATATGATTTCTCACAACTGTCCTTACAGTAGCTTTTTTTTCCCTGTCACTTATTCATTAAAGAAAAAAAAATTAGGGTAAGATTTCAAGGAAGAAAGAAAAGAGCTAGAAATCTGATTTAGGAAAATGAATGCCAAAGGAATTGAGCAATGCTGGCACCTTCAGGAAGATCATATTATGCAAATGAGGAGATGTTTAATGGTGGGACAGGAAGATGGCTCTATGGATAAAGGCAACTGCTGCCCCCAAGACCCCAGAGGGTGGAGTGAGAGAACAGAGTCCTTCCTACCAGTCATCTTGTACCTCCAGTGCACTCAGGCATGGGGATGTTTGCACCCACACACATACCACAATACAGAGAGAGAGAGAGAGAGAGAGAGAGAGAGAGAGAGAGAGAGAGAGAGAGAATGAGAATAAAGAAAACTTCCACAGCACTCTAACACTATGGGGGAAAGAGGGATGTACAAAACCTCAGATAGTCTCTTTGTTTCTGTTTCCAGAAACAAGGGTTATTTGAGTTGGCCTTAAAATACGTTTGATGTAAATTACAATACATTTCCCCAGAGTAAAAGGCCCCTCTAGTGTCACCGTAAGTACTCTGCTGTGGAGTACTTTCTCCTGACACCCGCTCCCTATCACACAGCACTTTCTTCCATCCCCTTACACATTCCAGACTTTAACCTTATCCCACACTCCTTCGTATTCTTCTTCATCTTTTTTCCTGCCACTGAGAACCCAACTAAGACTCTGAAGCCACAATTTCTGGTGAGCATCAAATGCACCCAAGTCAGTGACTAGCAGGCAGATAGTTACCAGCCAAAGTCAGTAAAATCTCTACACATCTAACCGTACTGTTGAGAACTCTAACACATAGGCAAGCAGGAATAATTATATTTACAAATAGTTAGTGCTACTAAAAGTGGATACTCATTGGCGATTGCTTTTCTTATTATTATCAGAGATAAAAAGAATTGAGCAAAAACACTATCATCAGAACTAACAATACAGTGAATGACCATTCTATCTATGACATTGGTGGCAAATGGCTAAATCACATGTCCACAGCAATGTTTACTTTGCTTTTTGACTCTGAGGAAATCTACCCGCTCAGCCACAGGTACAAGTTTCTGGTACATGAAAATACTTCTCCATTCCACACATATTATTTGAAAACATGTGCTAGGGCACGTTCCCAAGATGCTCATGTAGGGAAAATGAAGCAGGAACTGACAATTCAGAAAAACTAACTGAAGTCCATTTAACCCAAGCTGAGAGAAAACCTATAGGGTCTTTGGGTAAATTAATACTTTGGCTTCTGGATTAAAGACAATAAAGTTATTGTTATTAGAAACCTCCAAAATCAATTACGTATACATACAAAAAGGACTAATAAAGTCCATTTTAGCTTTTCATAGCCCTCCTAACTTATTGACTACAGCCTATGTATCTGGTACATTGTAGCCTACAATCTGGTAGAAGGTTTGGTCTAGCCTCAAGCTGCAGCTATGAACCTCCCTGTAAACCAGGATAACAGCTTTATTGATGATCGGAGACCACTGTGAGGGTGGAACACAAATAGGCATGTGTATGACCATACCGTTATCATCAATAAAAACTAGTTATTATCATTATTGAGTGTTATAACTGGACATTTCAGTTACACATAATACCAACAGGTTCATTTCATTCCTAAGACGACTCCCTCAAAAACAAACAAACAAACAAACAAACAAACAAACAAACAAAAACCAGTCAAACAAAACCCAGAAACCACAGTAACAATGCCTGTGACTTAAAACCAGCAAACTGTGTGGTTTGGAATGTGCTGTCACTGTTCAGTGCTTCCATTTTCCTCTCTCCCACATCCGATACCGCCATTCTCCACACTCAAAACTGAAAACTTCCTTTCTACTAGATCCTAACCCGAAAATGCTTTCCATTTCTGGGTGCCAGGTACGATGGCTCGTGCCAGTAATTTGAGCTCTTGGAAGGCTGAGGCGGAATGACTGATGTGCACTTGAGGCCAGTCCAGACTACAGAATGTCTTTTTTAAAAAAAAAAAAAAACCTATGAAAATATATGCACATAAATGCACACATCTACACAATTCTTCATACGAGTCAACATTGGATGAGCTTGGACTTAAACTCCAATGTGGTTTGTCACTTTGTAAGTTGTCTTGCTTCACTCATTCTTGTACCCATTATAGAAAAAAGATAATACATATCTCTAAGGAACATTTATATTGAGTATGAGGCAGGGAACATTATGTCTCTAACAAATAGTAGCTATTATTATTTATAAGGGAAAACAATTTCATCAGAACACAGGTATAGACATAAAAAAATTAAGTAAGTTCCTATCAAACATAAAAAAAAAACTATACACACAGGGTTATAGTTAGGCTTTCATTTTATACTTACAGTGAGGGGTGTGTGTGCTTTGGTGTGTGTGAGTGTACACACACACTCGAATGCTGTGCTGGTAAAGGCCAGAGGCTGATGTGGAGAGCTCCGTAATCACTTTCACCTTCGCTTTAGGACAGAGTCTAAGACTCGATGAGTATGGAGCTGAACAATTCGGTTACATTTAGCTGGCCCCCAGCCCCAGAAATCATTCATCTGATGGCGCACAGGTGTGTGCCTCCAGCCTGCCTTCTCACCTAGATTCTGGTGACCAGACTCAAGGCCTCAGGCTTGCAATGGTAGCTATGTAACTGACCGAGCCAACTCCCAACTCCCTCACTCCTGGAACTTAGTTTTGAAATAAATTTAAATTAATAAATAAATAAATAAATAAATAAATAAATAAATAAATAAATAGATAAATAGATAAATAAATAAATAAATGTTAAAGATGAAGTTTTTGTCTTATTAAAAGAATAAAAATAGCTCTCTGCTCTTCTCTACCCTTCTACCCGCTTTGCTGCTCCCCCACTCCCACATAATAAACCTCTCCCACGTGGATCACCTTGGCCTGGTCTGCTGCTTGGTTTATCTGCCCAAAATATAAAATTGGTGCCGGAAACCCAGGAATGATTGATCAAGCGGAAAAAAACAGCAGCCACACCAGTGCCTGATGTGCCCGAGGGGCACGCAGTGGACACAGCGGCAGGTACCGAACATGGCCTCACAGGTAGATCCGGGACATCCAGAACCCCTCTGTTGCT
>NC_034591.1:4541145-4551247 GCF_900095145.1 Mus pahari
TCTCTCTCTCTGCTCTTCTCTACCCTTCTACCTGCTTTGCTGCTCCCCCACTCCCGCATAATAAACCTCTCCCACGTGGATCACCTTGAAAAAAATAAATAAATAAAAATAAATAAATAAATAAATAAAAGAATAAAAATATGTATCTCTTTTGTCTGTACATAAGGATATTTTACAGCCTTAGAGGGAGAAGATTTCAAAACAGCTAGAATGGAACTTTAAAGTCAGGATTGTGGGGGATAATACTGTATTCAATGAAACCTAAAAGGCCCTAAAGGCAAAAATCAACTGTTCTGTTAAAGATAATCATCAAGGTGGATTTTACTGGCCCTAATGTAAAATTATAGTCAAATCTAAAATCTAGACAGTGAGAAACTGTACAAGATAAACAATGTTCTTTCCTCAAGTACATTATAAAGAGCAAAATGATGAAATAAATTTGAGACAATTTAAATGCAAATAGACAAAACTAAACTAAATAGACAGAAGCTTTGGTGATGGAACCATAAATGGCAGTGCTAAGAGGGTGGGCTCCCCACTGAGGGTGGTCTGGGGAGGGCAGGCTCCCCAGTGAGGGTGGTCTGGGGGGTTCGCCAGTGAGGATGGTCTTGGGGTCCAGGCTCCCCAGTGAGGGTGGTCTCAGGGGCAGGGGTATTCACCAGTGAGGGGGGTCTGAGGAGGTGAGCTCACAAGTGAGGGTAGTCTCATGGAACAGGAGTGGGGGGAGCCAAGGGCTTGGAGGGGAGGATAGGGCAAAGCAACACATGGGCTGATGGTCTCACTGACCAGGCTCCACAACAGCTCCAATTGGATGGAAGTTATAAGGTGACTCATTAGTCCTTATCTGGTTTTACGTGCATCTCTGACTTTGAATTACATATTTTAACATTTTTAAATTAAAAATTACAGTCTTAAAGATTTACCAAAGCAGCAATTTCATTTCCATGTGAATGTACTCCTCTGAGCCCATTCATGTTCATACCTCAGATCGCACGTACTACTGTTGATCTTACACTTGATTGTTCTACAACAACTGAGCAGAGCCGTTTAAGAGTCAGACTTGCACACATTCATTGAGTCAGATCCAGTTTTCATTTAAGGGTCACAGCTCAATTGGTAGAAGGCACATCTAGCAAGCACGAAGTCGGGGCCCCAAACTCGATACCCCACAAAGGAAGGAAAATTCACTTACTTTGTTCTCCACGACTTTACCTCCATGTTCAATCTGTCTCTCTACATAACCTGAGGACAGCAACTCACTACAACAAAAGAGAAATGGCAATTAAGGAGGATCCTGCTGTTGAAGCCAACTCAGTAACAGGTTGCCAAGCATGCCCCAGGTCCTGGGCTTGAACCCCAGTGCTTGGGGATGGGGGTGGAGGTGGGTTAGCCTTGAATAGATATCACATTTGAAAACTTGCATCAAGTTCACATATATCTCCTTTAATAATTCTTTAATTCATATTTTTAACAAAATTAACATTTTGCAGAAAGGGAAAGAGGAAGGAAGGAAGGAGGGAGGGAGGGAATATGCTAGACAGCTAGGGCTTCTACAAAGATAGAAGCTGAACTGCTCCACCACCTGTTATCCATGGTGGAGCACAGCAGATTCCCCCACCCAGCACTGGGGCTAGGAAACTACAGAAACATGATTACTTTTTCAAAATACTTTTTAGTCTTGGTTTCTTTTTGCTTTGTTTTGTTTTTTTTACTACAGCTTTCTATCAAAAAATTTGCACCTTACCATTTTTATGTATCATATATGGTTTTTCTCACAAATTATTAGTCGATTGTACACAGAAAAAGAAAGAGCAAAGAAAATAAGAACAATGGGGCGGCAAGATGGCTCAGTGGGTAAAGACACTGGCTGCCAACCTGCCAACCCAACTTCAGTCCTGGCATTCACATAGTGGAAGTAGATAACTGACTCTCCCAAGTTGTCCTCTGACCTCCATGTGCACATGGACACACAAGCACTGCACACACACACACACACACACACACACAAATAAAAACAAGAAATGAAAAGCAAAACATTGTAACATTTTGAAGCTAGTTTCTATCAAAGTCTTCTACACAACCTTCTCATGATTGGATGTGCATAGAATTAGTTATCTATTTGTTTAGTTCAGTTTATGTGTATTGGTGCTTCGCCCACATGTATGGCTGTGTACTAATAGATACAGTGCCCATGGAGGCCAGGAGAGAATGTAAGATCCCATAAAACTTGACTTAGAGTTGTGGCCCGCCATGTGGGTGCTGTGAATTGGATCCAGGTCCTTTACAAGAGTATCCAGTGTCCCATCTTGCATAAGGAAACCTACTACTATAGAAGCTTTCTAAAATGCATGCCTGTACAAAATGAAGTTAGATAGAGTTAAATATAATGGTAGGAGAAAATGACACAAATGGACATCATATGCTACCAGAAAGAATCCCTGGGACCAAGAATGAGTTCTATCCTTTTCAGTCATTATCAAAGGAGTTCTCGGTGTTGGGATTTTTGTACCTAAAAACATCACAGGCTATTGCCAATGCTATTGGTTATTCTCCACAACCTGTTGCTGAAGACACCACATATATGTCATTGGACAGGGAAAAATTGAGCTTAGAATCTACTAGAAGCTTCATCCCTACTGACTAGCATTTGTAGGGCTGGAGGGAGTTTATACATGCTACAAAGGGGGGGGGGGGAACAAGTACTCTGACCCACAGAGACGTCTGCCCACTCCCTGGATCACACTTTCCTATTAGCGATATGGGAGATCTCATAAACTATAAAGTTATTTGTCATTTTATTAGAAATTTCAGGACTATAAGTGAATTTTTAGTGAACACTTTTAAATGAATAAAACTGAATCTTAAAATATGTATATAAAAACGTTTGAGATACGTCGAGTATGGATGGGTAGGTAGTGGGCAAATTGTGTTAAATGTAGGCAGAATTCACAGAATGACACCTATCTTTGGATTTACCCAATAGCTGGAAGAGTAAGCATTGCATAGATAACTACAAATTGTAGTCTCTCCTTTTTGAGGCATGCACAGTCTCATGTATAACTGATAACAAGGAAGGTAGATACAGCAGTGAGAGAAATAGCCATGGAATACTGTACACCTCAGGATGAGCTGGTGGTCCCTCTTCCCAGCTCATACCATATTCTGAGAACATTAAACTGAAATTTCTTTAAAAGGTAAGCAAATGCTTTACCAAGCTCATAGCTTTCATCTTCTCATATGTCTTTTTTCTAGAATTACATTACATGTCACCACCTAAACCGATCCTTTGACAGGGACATTTATCACTAAAAGTCAGTTTAACCAAGACTCTCCATCCTGGAACACTATGAGAACTTAGAATTGAATCGGATTGAAGGAAGAACAGTAGAATGGCTGTTGAATAAACAACAGTAGTCTTTTTATTTTTTCCTTTAAGGTACATCAAATATTTCACACATTTCCAAGTGTTCCTGACAAAACTACATTGGTGTTGTACAGGCCTTCCTTAGACAAAATAGAGGATTGCAAGAGTATCCACACCACACTTGCTTAACTCAACATGTATTATAAACAGGAGAGGTGCTGGCCAGGATTCTGCAGAAGGCTCTCCTGTGACTTTGGTACTATATGACACATCTTCCCTGAAAGTGGGAAGGAAGCACTCTCATACAGAGGCAATGTTTAATTAGCCCAGCCGGCCAACTTCCTGCTCCCTGGAATATGAACTAGTGAATTATGGGAAGAGGAGGGAGGAAGCCACAGAGCTGATAAAGGACATTGAAGCTGCAAGGCAGAAAGAAGCAAAGGAAAGACATAGAATGGCGGACACCAGGATGGGAGCCCCAAATCTCTGCAGCCAAAGTCCAGGAATCCAGACCTGTCCAGCGCTGATGCTGTGGGTCTGATGCTGTGGGTCTAATGCTGTGGGTCTGATGCTGTGGGTCTGATGCTGTGGGTCTGATGCTGTGGGTCTGATGCTGTGGGTCTATGCTGTGTGTCTGCGTGTCTTGTTCCCATCACTGCCACTGGGTAAATCTCCACCTTCACGTCAGTGTGAATGAGATTAAAAATGGTCTTTAGAAAAATAGGCTTTGAGAAAGGACCCAAGGAGCTGAAGGGGTTTACAGCCCCATAGGAGGAACATCAATATGAACTAACCAATACTCCCCAGAGCTCCCAGGGACTAAACCACCAACCAAAGAGTACATATGGTGGGACTCATGGCTCAAGCTGCATATGTAGGAGAGGATGGCCTTGTGGGACATCAATGAGAAGAGAGACCCTTGGTCTTGTGATGCCCCAGTGTAGGGGAATGCCAGGACAAGGAAGCAGGAGTGAATGGATTTGTGAGCAGAGGGAGTGGGGGAGAGGATGGGAGGTTTCGGAGGGGAAATGGGGAAAGGGGATAAAATCCGAAATATAAATAAAGAAAATATCGAATTAAATTTTTTTTAAAAAGTAAGAAAAATAGGCTTTAGAAAAACAACAGTCGTAGCAGCCGTAGTAATGATCTTAGTTCCATAAAAACACATTTGAAGCCTTCTGAGTTTTCAAATGTCAAGGGAATATTTTCACTTGAATTATAAAATCTAAGCGATAAGACCGTATGAATCACAGCAAGACTAATTACAGGGAAGAAAAACCCTCTGCTCGGGAATTACGCAGCCTTTCCAATCAAGCATCCATAGCTACACGCACTGCTTGAAAGGGCTCCATGTAATTTACTCCAGAAACAGCTCATGCAATTCTGGTTTTGTTTGCTTGTACTACTGTGAAAGTATGCTAAGTATTGTTATTTTAATGATTAGGCAGGAGAACCTTCTATTAAAACTATCTCTGACATTCTGATGCTTTGATAATCCTGATTTCAATCAATCCACTACCTAGTCACTAATTTGGATTTTTAAGTATTTTTCTCTAGAATTCCCAGTTGAAATGTTTTGATTGCCTTTTTTCTTTTTAGATTTAATTTATAGGAGGGTTTTGCCTTTATGTGAGGGCATGTACCACACGCATGCTGGGTGCCCATGAGATCAGGGTACATATAGGGTCACTGGGATGACTGTGAGCCACCATATGGTGCTGGCAATTGAACCTAAGACTTCTGCAAGAACAAGGCTACACCTACTGAGCCCCTTATTGGGAATTTTCATTGCCGTTCACCTCTGTCTTGTCCTCTTAATCAGTTAATATTCTTTGATAATCAGGATAATCACCTATTTCTACATACTCTAAACTTCTTCATACCCCCTTTCTCTTGTACTGTGTTGTAATTTTGCAATGGCCCCATCAAATATCAACCAATTAAACTTACCTTCTCCACAAGTCAGAGTCTTGCTCCCCAACACAGTATCAGAGTGACCCTAGGTTGCATTATGAGTACCGTTACCTACTGGTCCCTCAGCATAACACACGATGCTCAGGAGTCCTTTACGTTTTTATTAACTTTATTATGAGAAGATCTTTCCAGATTTCTCTCCCCTCAGATCTTCAAAATACTGGTGGTGACTCCCAAGTGTCCTCATGTTTCCAGTCTACATACAGTCTTGTTCATAGACAATGTTCACTAGAATCCAAACACATGGCTCTCCTAATCAGCAATCAACTGTATATTCAAAATAAGTCCTGGTAATAGCTTTATGATAACAAAAACAGCAGACATCACGTTGTCCACGTTATCATATTAACCAAACCAACCAGGAAAGGACTCAGATTCTTACTCTTTGAAGTGCTAGGCTAAGGACACACTGCTTCCAATATGCTCACTTTCGTTGTCTATGAAACAAATGAACTAACTAGCTTGGCCATCATTTTCCAAGGAACAGCCTCAGGGCAACTACTAAACCTAGGGCACCACCCCTACAACACGTCCTTGGGGCTAAGATTAAGTCAAAGATAAGAAGATTGGGTGCTAAAACCCCAGAAAGACTTTAGGCTGCTTCCTCAAGACTGTGTATCAATAGAAAAGACTTCCCAAGACTCACAAGTAACTCGATTACTCCCCTAAACAAGAAAGTTTTTAGGGATTCTCCACTCAGTGATAGATATCAAACCCAAACCTTCATGCCTTCAAAACAAGGGCACATTCCCCAGCCCTAAAAGAATCATGTAAGAATGAACCATAGAACAGAAGTGGATGCTCACAGTCATCTATTGGATGGAACACAGGGTCCCCAATGGAGGAGCTAGAGAAAGTACCCAAGGAACTGAAGGGTTCTGCAACCCTGTAGGTGGAACAACAATATGAACTAACCAGTACCCCCTGAGCTTGTGTCTCTNGCTGCATATGTAGCAGAAGATGGNCTAATCGGCCATCANTGGGAANAGAGGCCCCTTGGTCTTGCAAACTTTATATAACCCAGCACAAGGGAAGGCCTGGGCCAAGTAGTGGGAGTGGGTGGGTAGGGGAGCAGGGGTGGGGGGGTCTAGGGAACTTTCGGGATAGCATTTGAAATGTAAATAAAGAAAATATCTAATAAAAAAAGTTTAAAAAAAAGAATGAACCATAGATAGGATCATAAAACTGTTATTAAGAATCTTGAAGGCATGTCTCACAGAGCCTAAGCTGCAGGGAGCTATCTCAAAAATATTTTTAGATAAGTTTTGATTAATAGGGTAAATTCAAATAAGATCCAAATGAAAGTCACCAAATTAAAAATAGTATTACTAGAGTACTAGCTTGAATCAAAACCAGTTATTTAAAACACTTTATAGTCAGAAACTGGGCCTAGAAAGATATATATACATAAGCTGGCAATGCCCCTGGCAATGGGCAAAGAGACACCATGTTGGTCATGTTGTTCTTACATCAGCTTGAGGCAGAGCAGATGGCAGTCCTATGTTTATCCTAGTTTGATGCCTGGCTTGATGGCCAAAGCTGTTTCATGCCTAGGACACATAAAAATCAAATCAAATCCCAAGCGGCACAGGAGAAGGAAGATAGACAGAGACTATGCCACACAGTTCTGGTAGAGAGAAGATGACCAGGCAGCAGAGTGGGGTTGTCCCGTACAGGGGTGTGGGAGAGCTGACTCCCAAAGTTAGGAAAGCTACCCAGAGGGTCAGGAGCACAGGAGAGCTGGCCCTGCCCCACAACAGCTGCAGCACTCAGAGAGTGAGCCCTGCACCTCACCTGGACAGTATGGCAGAACTGACTCTGGTGGTGGGCACAAATGTGTGCATCCCAAAGGCATCACCGCACTTCCACCCTGAGGTGGCACAGGTGTGAGCATCCCCTCCACCTGTGGCAGTTGGGAGAGCTGGGCAAGAGGGTGGGAGAGCTAGCCCTGCCCCCTCACTGGCTGAAGGACTCAAAAGAGCAGGCCCCGCACTTCACCTGGAACACAATGGAGCTGGCAAAGGCATGGGTGAGTCAGCCTTGAGGGTGTGAGAGCAAGAGAGCTGGCCCAGGGAGAACGTGCCCTTGACTTGACTGGATAGCACAGTGCAGCTAGCTGGCTCTAAAGGTGTGGGTGTGGGGGAACCAGCCAAAAGGGCATGAGAATAAGAGGGCTGACCCTGCCTCCTACTGATGGCAAAAGTGAGTGACCAGAGCAGTGCTCGAGAGCTCTCCCTGGTGGTGCAGATAAGGGAAAACAATGGGCTAACCAGCTCAGCTACCACTCAGGTCCAGATCCAGGCCTCTGAGATGGCCCACCTCAAAATCTATATTATCTATGAATGGTTGGAATTTGTGAAAAACCAAACAAACAAACAAAAAACCAACCAAACATACAAAAAAAAGTCTTGCTGTTCCAAGGCTACAGCATCTCCATGCCAGATCGTAACAACAGGATAACTGGGAGGAATCCTAATAAGGATCCAATATTGGTGGTGTTACAGAAGCCAGAGGCCTTGAACCAGACCCATTGCAAAGAACATTTGCAAGCAAAAATGTGTGGACATAGGGATATACTGTTGCATACTACAGCTTGAGCGAATAGATGTTTTTCTATGCATTGGGAGTTTGTTTGTTTGCTCCTTTGTGTGTGTGTCTGTGTGTGTGTGTGTGTGTGTGTGTGTGTGTGTGTGTGTGTGTTTTATTTGGGGGGGGGTAGTTTGCAAGAGTAAAGAGTAGATAGAAGAGAATTGGGGAGATGTACAGGACTGGGGTGCATGATGTGGAACTCACAAAGAATCACCAAAAAGTCATAAAATATGTAAGCTAAAATCTAGGCCACTTCTCACATTAAAAAATGATGATCAGAGAATAAAGCTAAAAACCACAAAAAAAACCATTCCCAGAAAAAGAGACAAAACCTTAATCAATCATTCTCAGTTAAGCACAGTAGTACATATTCCTAACTACAGCCTTGGGAGACTGAGGCAAGAGGACAGAGTTCAAGGTCAACTTAGGTTATATAATAAGACTCACTCTCCAAAACAAACAAACAAACAAATAATCAAGACTCAAATAAAACACATTTTCTTTTACAGAACAGGGGAACCAGGTGGCAGACTTCTCTCCGTCTTAGTGGCTTCTGGGTAGATCCTATTTGCACCATTTGAACAGGATCGTCTTTTGCATTCATCTTGTCCTTATCTACCTTCGTCTTGGGATTATATGGAAGGAATAACTTATTTTAGGTTCAATGTTCATACCTAAGTTACCTTAGAAGCCTTCATGACACCGAGACTTGAGAACCTGATCCTTGACCCAATGCTATAATGGAATGAAGAATTTAGTACCTCCTACATAAGTTGAACATGTCTCTTGTGTCCAACAGCTGTTGTTGATTAAAGATGCCTATTTTCTTTACTCTCTTGATGAGGGTGAGATTCTCTCCTCCTGTATCTAAGCTGGTTCTTATCTAATTTGGAAGAGGTGATCCCCTGTATCATCTGTGCTTCACAGCTTGTATTATGGAAACTCACATGGAACTCTGGTTTTTGAGTCATACCACTATGATGACAGGAAACCCAAACCATGAACTCCTCACCAACATCACCACCTGCATTTCCACTGGCGCTTCTTTCTAACCACACAGCTGAGGTCATTTTGGATTCTAGAAATGGTAGTGTCGGGCTGGCACCACATGAAGTCCATCTGCATGGCCAATGCACAGAACCAGGCAAAGTAATAAACTCCAAGGCATAGGTTGCTCATGCATTTGAGTCTCACACTTAGTAACTGCTATATTACAGAAAATCAATATATTTTTATTAAGAGTAACTCCCAAATATTTGAGAAAAAATTACTTGGGATAACATGAATATAAAAGAACCACAAAATTTCCAAGATGATTATAAGCCATTTAGTACAGAGGTCACAATGAAGATCAAAGACATCAATAGATGTTTAGCTATAAAAAGATTATTAGAACAACTTATGAAAACTTTAATAATCTAATTTTATTTTGCTTAGAATAAATAAATACTAAGCTGAGAACTTTTTTAAATACTTTGACCTTACTTTTTTTTCTGTGTCTTCTGCCAATTCCTATCAAATCATCTTCTCTCTTGTGTATTTTTTTTCTTACTCCTTTTAAGCAAGAATAATCATCTAGACACTTCTTGGGGGATAACTATCTAGTTGAGAATCCTTACTATACAAAAACGAGAAGTCCCTGGACTTTGTAGCACCAAGAGTTAATTACCCATTCTTCAACTCAGTTTTATGCCAAAAATTGTTATCTATTTCCTCAGTACATCATAACCAGTGTTTAAAAATCCTGTTTTGTTTATGATACATGAAATTGAAACTACAAAATTGAAACTATAAAAGCTTATGTGTGACATAATTTGGATGTGAGTTTTATTTTATTACTTACCAATCTGTTAATATGAAAATCCCTCTCATTTGTGCACATGCAAGGGAATTTCTGGGTAACATTGTGCTAAAAGGTGAGTCTATTTTAGTTACTGTGGTAATTTGAGTAGGTAGATTCATTATTCAAATGTTTGGTCCTCAGTTAGTAGAACTATTTAAGAAAGATTAGAAAGTGTGGACTTAGAAAGGGCGATTTGNAAATTCATCTGGAATAATAAAAAACCTAGGATAGCAAAAACCATTCTCAAAAATAAAAGAACTTCTGGTGGAATCACCATGCCTGACCTTAAGCTGTACTACAGAGCAATTGTGATAAAAACTGCATGGTACTGG
>NC_034591.1:4552732-4553985 GCF_900095145.1 Mus pahari
AAACAAACAAACAAACAAACAAAAAAGAAAGTGTGGACTTGTTGGAGGAAATTTGTCACCAGGGATACGATTTATAGTTTCAGAAACCCACATCAGTCTAGTCTCCTTCCTTCTTTCCCTCTCTCTTTCTCTCTCTACTTCCAACTTGCACATCAGATGAGAGCTCTCAGCTACTGCTCCAATGCCATGCCTACCTGTCAGAAAGCCATGTTCCCCACCACAATACTCATGGACTAATCCTCCGAAACTGTAGGTATGTCTCCAACTAGATACTATCTTTCATACGTTGTCTTAGTTGTGGTGTCTCTTCACAACAATGGGACAATAACTGAGATGATTACATTCTATTAAGTCAAAATCTGATGAGAATATCAGTGAGCTTTCAGTGTATACCAAAGAATAAATATGCTATGCTTAGCAAACATTGAGATGTACACTATCATTAATGTTAGAGCTTATTTATAGACTCCTTTTTTTTTCTAATAAAGACAAGATTTCTAAGTCTAGCTTTGCAGTAGGGTCACAGGATTGTAAGGGGGAAAGAGTAGTCACATCCCCACTTACAAAATCAGAACCTCCGAGATTTTCATACCACAAAACGTCACCAAATATGAAAGTATAATCCAACTCTATCAGCTTACAAATATCCTGGTAAGAGTCTCTTAGCACATAGTGCCCTGTTGCATGTTCTGATTGTTGTAGCTCATTGCCACTTTGACAATCAAGGATACCAGAGGGCACACAACAGTAAAGCAATGAAAAGGAGCACTGGGTGACATGTATGACATTCAACCAAGGGCGACACGAGCCTCTCTAACACTGCCAAATCTAGGACTCACTTGATTCTTCCTAGGACACTTTACTATTTTCAACATGGACTGTGGGATTCAAACTCAGGCCACCATGCTAATCCAGAAGGCACTCTACCAACTAAGTCATTAGCCCAGTCCCATTTTTTTGTTTTTAATTTTTTATTAGTTCGTTGAGAATTTAATAAAATGTACTTTGATTATACTTACTCTTTCTCCATCAACTCTTCCCAGATCCATACTCTTCCCCAACCACCGTTGGGTCATTTTCTTTTGTCTTTTTTTTTTTTTAAACCCATGAAGACCGATTTGTGCAGCTCAGACATTCTTTATTATTATTATTATTATTTTCTTTATTTACATTTGAAATGCTATCCCAAAAGTTCCCTATACCCCAACCCCCAGCCCCTGCTCCCCTACCCACCCACTCCCACTACTTGGCCC
>NC_034591.1:4554207-4569449 GCF_900095145.1 Mus pahari
TAGGCCATCTTCTGCTACATATGCAGCTAGAGACACAAGCTCAGGGGGTACTGGTTAGTTCATATTGTTCCACCTACAGGGCTGCAGCCCCCTACAGCTCCTTGGGTACTTTCTCTAGCTCCTCCATTGGGGGCCCTGTGTTCCATCCAATAGCTGACTATGGCAGCTCAGATATTCTTGCATGTATAGTCTACTACTAGTCAACATACCAGGGGCTACACCCTTAGTGAAAACTTAACTTTTTCTTCTCCCAACACGTAACAGTGGCTAACAGCGCTACATCCAGGAATGAAATTTTATCTCCATTTCCACTCTCCATGCTGGGATTTGGTCTTTCTTGAATCTACAAAAGACTTGTGTGTGAGTGCTGTTCACAACTTCTGTGAGCTCATGTGTGACTTTGCCCTGCCGTGTCAAGAAGGCACAATTTACTTATAGTCATCCACCACAGCTGGATCTTATGATCTTTATATTCCCTCTTCTTCAATGATCCCTATGCTTTGGAAAGAATGGTCCAGTATAGATGTGCTACCCAGGGCTCAGCATTCTGAAGTCTCCTATTTTCTGCATCCTGGCCAGTTGTGAGTCTCTGTCTCATCTACTGTAAATAAGAGATTACCTAAGGAGAACTGAGAGATGCATTGTTCTACTCATATAATAAGCGGCTAGGAGCCAGTTTAATACTGGGTCCAATTAATGACGTAATAGTAGTATCTTCTTCCTTAGGGTCTAGCTACAGGGCCTTGGCCACGGTAATGGTGTCAGTTATGGGTTTCATCTCGTGGGTCAAGGATTAACTTCACTCATAAAGTGGTTGGGTGTCCCTATGATATTCCTTCCACTGTTGCACCAGTGGGCATGGCAGTCCTGTCAATGTTTTAGGTCACAGGTTTCACAGATGGGTAAAATTGATGATTAATTTTCTCTTTTGGTAGCTTGCTCAGAACCTTCTAGCACTATCAAAGCTAGCCATGAGGGATGAAACTTGTAGGTCTATACTAGGTTGATTCCTCCATGTTCTATGATTCAAGTATGCAAGGAACAGAGTCGTACTGTTAAGTTCTAGAGGGTAGCCAAATACACTGAGAATACCCTATACCTTTTGTTGTTGTTGTTGTTTGGGGTTTGGTTGTTGATGATGATGGGTTTTTTTGTTTTTTGTTTGGTTTGGGTTTTTTGCTTCTGTATCAGATGTAGAATATCTGGAGGGTTGTCAAGTACTTTGGCAATGGCCTGTACAGATCTTGGGGGGTCTATGGACCCTCACAAGCCAACAACTCCATCAAAAGAAGCAACCAATTCTCAGTACTATATACTCTCTGGTATCTAGTAGCAGCACTGCTACCTGGTCATAGGATAACTATATATATATATATGTGTGTGTGAGTGTGTGTGTGTGTGTATGTGTGTACGTAATATTTATTCCAAATATACTATTATTATTCTGTTAGTAAATTGATATAGTATGAAATATATATATATGCATATTTATTTAGAAGTTTCTACATATGACTTTTGAAATGTCTTAGTATTATTTAACCTTCTCTATATTCTCTTCTCTACCTTGCTCTCCTCCCCATCCGAATTTAACCCTTCCTATTCCACTAATCCTTTTACCCCTTTTTCTTCTTTTATTGAAAATAAGTCCTTTTCTCGTATAATAAATCCTTCTCATCATTTCCCCTTCCTCTACTCCTCCTAATTCTTCCCTCCGTTCCCTCCATTAGAGATGCATTCCATTTCTGCCTCTCACTAGAAAAGAATAGGCTTTTATACAGACAAACATGACAAAACATAACAAAGCAAGATAGCACATGGAGGTTGGATACAACAACCCAACAGGACGAAGAGTCCCAAGAGCAGGCACAGGGGTCAGAGACCCACTCCTTCTCACTGTCAGGATAGGACTAACTTTAAGAAGAAAATGCCAAACCTATGTCAAGGTTAACCTAGCTTCCCCATTCAGGTTCTAGAAGTAAGAGATTTGGGTATTAAAATGAGCCAGATATGGTAGAGTATGCCAGTAATCTTAGAACTTGTGAAGAGAGGCAGAAAGACCATGAGTTCAAGCTTCCCAACACATATTCTAGAAGTAAGAGATTTGGGTATTAAAATGAGCCAGATATGGTAGGGTATGCCAGTAATCTTAGTACTTAGGTAGAAAGCAGAGACAGGAAGATCATGTGTTCAAGGCCAGCACGGTACACAGTGAGGCCTTAAAAATAAAGAAAAAGACTGAACTAAGAATGGTTCAAATTAACTACATTCGTTGATTATTACTATCTTTTATAATATTCTGATAGTAAGGCACATCTCTTTACCTCATCATCAGAAATGAAGAAGAGCCATGCATTCAAAGTAAAACTGTACACCCACACCTCCCTTCACCTTCCCAGTCTTACATGACCGCATAAGTGAACATCAGGTATGAACTCCGAGCCTGGCAGGATCCATAGCACCACCACCACCACTTGCAGCTTCATCTTCTCCATCTCTTCTAACCAGACACTTTACATCAGTTTATGCCAGTTACCTTAGGAAGCTCCCATCGCCAACTCTCTGATCTCAATCTGGCTTTGTCTCCTCCCACAACTCAGCTGCTTCACAGTCGTGATGCCTTCTGGAATTCACACATGGCCATCCACAGAATCCATCCCTTAGCTGCAACTTTTGCTTTTGTTATTTTCTTCGCCATCTTGTTCTCAAAAGTAGCACCATTTCTTGAGTAGGGGCTATATAACTTTGGTAATGGGGGTCTGGTGGTAGAGGGAGAATGTCTGTTTCTCATTTCCACTTGAGCAATTTTTCCTCATTCCACTAAAACTTACCCTCTTTTTTTATCCCATACATCAGACTATACTGTCACGCATCCTGTAGTCTCTGGTTTCCAGCCACTTCCCCTCACTTTCTGAAAGTTTCAGTTTTGGTTCAGGATCACACTGTCCAACATCACTCCTATTTTATGTTCTGGAGATTTTTGTTATCTATTTAGGTCACCTTTCAAATTAACAACTTAATCTCATCCAATGAGATTGGACATCATTCCCCAGTAGCCATAGTAATATCTTTACCTTTCAGTTATAGTATTCTCTGCTTTAATCCCCTCTCTACTTCTTTTTTTTACCACGTTCATTTATTTGAGCTTTATTTTCATTTCATGCTTTAAACTTTTATGCATGTATTTGAGTGTCTGTGTGTGTGTGTGTGTGTGTGTGTGTGTGTGTGTGTGTGTGTACACTAGGTGAATGCCTGGTTCCCAAGAAGCCCAAAAGAGGGTGAACAATTCCCTAGAACTGAAGTTACAGATGGATGTAATCCAACATGAGGATTGTAGAACCCAAACCCGGGTCCTCTGAAAGGGTAACAAGTGCTCTTAACCACTGAGCCATCTTTCCAGCTCCTATTCTAGCTTTCTTAACACACCATTCCAAAACTCTGAGTGCAATAGAACTTCTAAGCCATTGGGTTTACTACCATTCTATCATTCCTCATGCCTCTGTTCAGGGGAGATTGGCCTCAGCATTCACCACCTTGCAAACCCATCACTTGACATATGACATTCCCCAGACTGAACCAATAGTGATGAAACAAACCTTGAGTCTATTCTAGGCCTCCCAGTACAACTAAATGAAACTGATAGTAGATCAGGATGCTTCTTAACATATAATAACTATAAGCAATCCCTAAAAGCTGCCTGGCATTCACACCCTACAGCAGTTTTTAGAACACCCACCTGTATCCCAGCATATCCCATGTCTTCATTTCTCTCCTTAAACCTTCAACATCTACCTTCTCTCATCCAATTTTCAAAGATTACTTCTTTCTTGTATCGTGAAGGGAAGACAAGTAAAGATGTATAAGTTGCATAGACCCCCATCACTGCATCCCTATATGTCCTATGCTCAGCCTTCCCTCCTGTTAATGATTAGCTCTCTAGTTATCTAAAGCCAATCCATTACACAGCTCTTGCTCATATACCCAATCCATCCATTCTGGTCTACTCAGAAAGCACCAGAAATCCTTCCCTCTCCTGGGATTTAAAAATTGTTAGGTCTTTTCTATTACTGCATAAATTTTTATGTCTCTTATTTAGAAAAAAACATTAATTTGTACGATTTTTCCTTTCAAAGCCTGCTCTTATCAAACTCAATAATCATCTACAATGTCTTATGATCCATGATCAATGTGCTCATCTTATCTGACACATAAGGAGCACCTGCCACTGCTGAGCACCCTTCTGCTTAAATTTCCTACCATCCACAGTCGCTTGTTTTTCTCTTCTTCCTGCTTCCCAACCTCCTTTGCTGGCTTCATCCCCTGTGCCAAACTCTAATACTTAACCACACAGCTACACACTATGGGTTGAGTCCTTCACACACCCACACACCAGAGCTCAGCCCTTCACACAGCTAGCAACTAGGGCTGAGTCCTTGCCTCTACTATTTTTTTTTCATTTCCTTAATAATTTCATCTAAAGCTTCTCTCTTTGTTTTTTAATGAAAATGTCCATACTTGAAACTCTAGCTAAAATTATCCTCTGCACAACAGAATCACCGTCTCCACTAGTTTATCATATGGTATGTGTAACACACTTAAACATCTAAACCTGAACCCTGAACCAATCTTGTGTAACTGATTTTCCTACATTCATTCCATTTCCATAAAGAACTTATCAAATTCCCCTTGTCAAGAGCTACGGAATGGCCGCTGGCTCCTCAGTTCCTCTTACTTTCTCATCTCTAATGGTCAGAGATGTCTGTCAATTCCATTTTCAAAATATGTCCCAAAGTACTTCCAAAGTATGTCCATTGCCATTGCCTTCAGTCATCATGATACCATGCTTGGTTTACTACAAAACTTAAGGTCTATTCTGTCCATTTGTCGATGATATCATTATCTTTATGAAAAATGTAACAGTCTCATAATTCCCGAGAATACACATAACTGGCATCATTATACAATGTTAACGATAATTCATTATTTCCTTCTTGAGAGAAAATGATCTTCCAAAATTTAGTATAAAAATTTTAAACTTCTTTTTTGTGCCCAATAGTCTAATAAAGGAAAAATAGATAAACAATATTTGTATGACTTTTATAAATAATTATTACTAGAGAACAAGATGTTGACAAAACTATTAAGGAACTGAAACATCCATAAATTCAGCGGGTGTGGCTGCACAAAACTTTCAGAGAGCCGTTCAACAGTAAATAGTTTGGCTTCTATGAATTTTACCTAAAGAAATTATTGCAAATGTGTATAAATATTTATCTATAAAGACTGACTATATAATATCATAGAGAAAGTCTGGAAAAGGCAGACAGAAAATTAAATAAAATACAAAACTTACAATCCCCTAAGAATAGTGGCCGCAGGAGTCTCAAGCACAACAACTATAGTGACTGTGAAGTCAGACTTGACTGTATTAAGTACAGGCCAGCCTAAGCTGTCTCAAAATAGCAATCACAACAAAACTTACAATTATACTTCTGGCACTAATGCTCCATATAAGACAGTAAAGGACCTGGCAGTGAACCACCATTATTCTATCACCTGAAAAGCAGGAGGGACAGGAGATCAAGGCCATCTGTAAGTCTGAGGCCAGGTGGCTGTAAGAAACACTGTCTTTAATAACAGATACTTGAGCCGGGCGTGGTGGCACACGCCTTTAATCCCAGCACTCGGGAAGCAGAGGCAGGCATATTTCTGAGTTCAAAGCCAGCCTGGTCTACAAAGTGAGTTCCAGGACAGCCAGGGCTATACAGAGAAACCCTCAAAAAANAAAGCCAGCCTGGTCTACAAAGTGAGTTCCAGGACAGCCAGGGCTATACAGAGAAACCCTCAAAAAACCAAAAAAAAAAAAAAAAAAAAAAAAAACAGATACTTGCAGCATCTCCTTAAAGAAAGTACCACATGTTGCAAAAGAGAGAAAATATATGTATACATGAAGAAAAACAGCAGCAACCAATGAAATGCCAGCAGGAGTTTTCCCTGGGTAGTAAAATCACTGATTTATACATTTCATTTGTTCTATGTCTGCAGAGTTTCCAAATATTTTATAGTAAACTCATATTACAGTTATAATAAGAAAATCAGAACTTTAACTTTACAGTACCGTAATTCCAATGCTATTTGGTAAATTATTTTCCATTTGGCAGAAAATAACAATCAAGGAACACCTTAATAAAAATTCATACTAGGGGCTGGAGAGTTGGCTCAATAGTTAAGAGCACTGGCTGCTCATTCAGAGGACCTGAATTCAGTCCCCAGCACCCACATGGCCACTCACAACCACTAGTCAATCCACTTCCAGGGCATCCAACATCCTCTTCTGCCTTCTTGGCATCAGGCATGCAGGCAAAACACTCGTATACATAAAATAATAAAATAAATGTTAAAACTCATACTGAAAAGGAAAAGGTTCCTAGTATCAAAAACTAGAATTATATAAAAAGGTGTTTCAGATGCAGTAGCAGACACCTGAAGCCCAGCGCCCCTAAGGTTAAGGTAGAAAGATTTTTCTGAGCTCCAGGCTACCCTGAGCCACAGAGTAAGTTCCAGAGCCAGCCTGAGTTAACCCTATCACAAAACAACTAAATACAAATAACACAAAGGAGAAAAATAACGAAAGAAATGACACCAATCAGTTATAAATTTCACATTTAAATGGTCATTATTATAGGTCATACTATATATTATATATTATATATTTGTTTGGTTTTGTTAGCACAAAGTTTCTGCTTAGTACTTCCATTTATTTTTAAAGGATGCTTACTTTACACTTCCCCTCCTACTACTATTGCTGTTTAAACACTGTCTAAGGGCTTTATGTTCAGTCACTCATGTAATACACACAGGCCTCTCGTTATGGGGGTGCTGTGTTTCCACACAGGTGAGACAGCGAAGCAGAGAGAGCAAGTGTCTTAGTGGAGGCGTGCAGGATGAGACGTGCAGACAGGATGGGACCGAATGGCCTGACTTCAAAGGTCATTCTCAGGATCAGTAAACCCAAAGACAAGATGAATTTTTCTTCCCATAATTTTCTTTTTTCATGACATACATTGAGCCACACATCACCAAACAGCCTCAAACTTCTGTGTAAAACAGTGAGCATTCAGTACAAGCAAACGCGGGTGATCCATCAAACCCACTTTCAGTACGCATACTACTGCCAGCATACGGACTCACTGCACTCTGGGCTTGCTGGTCAGCTGTCTTCATGAACTTTCTCTTCATCATAGTCCTCACAATCTTGCTGGGGCTCTCTCCACCAAAAACTCCCCCTCTCCTCTCTCTGGTTCAGTTCCCAGTGCCTTCCAGAAATCATACTTGATCGGATTAATTTCCTGTATGCCTCACTGCCATACTTTCTGAGAATTCACGTTTGCAGGGATATTAAGACAAGGTGTTACAGCTCTGGCTGGCCCTGAAACCACTCACTCTTGTGACTCAGTTTCTCAAGATCTGGGATTACAGCACCTGGCTTTGGGAACTCATTGTTGCTTGATGCCTTAGATTTTTAGTTCAGAAAGCTGCAGAATGTTCAACATCACTAGTACTGCTATTGTAACTCTCATCTATTCTGCTCTTCACAGTGTTGTAACCTGAGTTTTTTTTTTTCTCCCTCAAGTTTGCTCTGATCTTTTCTTTTTTTCATTGCTCTTCTAACATTTAACAACTATGTATCTTTGTGTAGATCTTTTTTTCCTCATCTATTGTCCTGTGTACTCAATGGGCTTATTCCATCTAGAAATTCATATTATGAAATTATGAAGACTTTTCCCAGGCTGGGGATGTATAGACCAGTGACAGAGCATTTGCCTAGTGTGAAGGTTTGCATATACTCGGCCCAGGGAGTATTAGAAGGTGTGCCCTGTTGGAGTAGGTGTGTCATTGTGGGTGTGGTCTATAAGACCCTCATCCTAGCTGCCCAGAAATTAGTATTCTACTAGCAGTCTTCAGATGCAGATGTAGAACTCTCAGCTCCTCCTGCCTAGATGCTGCCATGCTCCTGCCTTGATGATAATGGACTGAACATCTGAACCTGTAAGCCAGCCCCAATTAAATGTTGTTCTTAATAAGAGTTGCCTTGGTCATGGTGTCTGTTCACAGCAGTAAAACCCTAAGACACCTAGCATGCACAAAGCAGTGAGTTTAGTCCCCAGTATCATTGGGGAAAATATAAAAAAAAAGGATGTTCTGAAATTATATGATTAATGCTTTCTCATTGATCTATAGTGTTCTGATGAGGCTTTTACAGAAGACTGATACAGGATCTGGACTCTCCTCTAGGTGTTTACCTTCTCTCTTATCGACCATTTATAAACCTGTCCTGTTTTTATGGCTACCCCATCCCACCTATATCCTTCAACACTTCCATTTTATCCCTTTTACTTTCCTCTGGATACCCAAATCTTTTTTCAGATATGCAACCATTATCTCCTTTAATATTTTATTACAATGTTGTGTTTTTCCTTTCATTTCACAACATCTTCATTTCAGATGAATCCTTTTCACATTGGCTTTTTTTTTTTTTTCTAGATGCTATCTTCAAACACCTGGCACTCCTTGGCCTCGGTCATAGCTAGAGCTATCTTAAAGAAAGGAATCTCAGTTGAGAAAAATCCTCCATAAGATCCAGCTATGAAGCATTTTTTAAATTTGTGATCAGGCTGGTGAGATGGCTCAGTGGGTAAGGGCACCTGACTGCTCTTCCGCAGGTCTGGAGTTCAAATCCCAGCAACCACATGGTGGCTAATAACCATCCGTAACAAGATCTGACTCCCTCTTCTGGAGCGTCTGAAGACAGCTACAGTGAACTTACATATAATAAATAAATAAATCTTTAAAAAAAAAATTGTGATCAATGGGGAAAGCCCAGTCCATTGTGGGTGGTGCCATCCCTGGGCTGGTGGTCCAGGGTTCTTGAAGAAAGCAGGCTAAGCAAGGCAGGAGGAGCAAGTCAGTAAGCAGCATCCCTCCATGATCTCTTCTTTAGCTCCTGCCTCCAGGTTCCTGCCCTGCTTTAGCGCCTGTCCTGACTTCCTTCAGTGATGGCCTGCAATGTGGAAGTAGAAGTCAAATAAGCCCTTTGCTCCCCAAGTTGCTTTCATCACAGCAATAGTAACCCTAAGTAAGACGGAAGCAAATAGCACACTGCTTGGAGGCTATGTATGAAACATCATGGATGCACATGTGCAATGTCTCTTGAGAGGAGGCAGAAACTTCATTGGAAAAAAATCAAAAATGTCATTGTCTGTACCTCCCTTACCAGATATGGTCACTTAGCCCAAAACAAGAGCTTTCTGTGTGTCTGGATAGTATAGCTCCAACATTCAGATACTCAGACTGGGCTTAGGCTCCACTCCAGCCTCATTGCACTTCCTGCTGTCTACTCCCCAATTTAGAGGTGATAGTTGTTCCCCCAGAGAGAAACCTGCTTCTGCCAGGATAATGGAGATACTCTTCTCTGACTACTGGGGCTTAGAAAGGGCTGGACTCCTGACTGCTGCTGCTCCTCACAAGAACGCCAACTCTAGCTCCAGCCTTGGTGGTTCATGCTACACAGTCCTGGCACTTGGGAGGCTGAAGCAGGAGGATACCATGAAACTCAAGGCCAGCCTAGGCTACAGAGTTTGACCCCGTCTTAAAAAAAAAAAAAAAAAATCAAACTCTAGTGCTTCCGCATACATCTTATGTACTCTACGCCTTCAGAACTCGAAGACTTTTTACTTCTAAGCTATTAAGCTTTAGGCTTTCCAAGTCTGCTTTGTTTCTGACTACCAAAAATTCCAAAAATTAGTTTTGGCACACTTCACAGACTTCCAGCTCCCGACAAACTACAATAAATTCATTTTGCCTTAAAGCAACAAAGGAGCAAATGCTATCTGTGGCACAGAACTGGCCCTGCAAAATGACTTCCTACAGCACACTCCTGTACAGAATCCAGATGTTCCTCTAAACGTGTGGAACCTCTAAGAAGTCTGTAAGTCTTTTTGTAGTGTCATTAATTATCCTCAGTCCTATTAATAGCATCTAAGCAGACAACTCTACTAGCTATAAAGCATGCATAATTGTTAATCCAAAAAAAATATATAAACACTTCCTCTTCTCTCACACCCTTATAGATATAAAACAAAAGTAAGACAGTTGATATGTCATTTTATATTTAGAGTTCAGTATCTTTTTTAAATTAAATAATCTTCAGTTACACAACATAGCCTTTTTTTTCCTCTTTTTTTTCTATTTTGTTTTTTTAAGGTATTTGGTGCCTCGGATTCTCAAACATTTCCTAGACTCTACTTGAACCAACTTTCTACCCTGTTAAATGAGTTACAACTGTTCTTTCTCATTACAGCTTATGTATTTTATCTATTTATGCAACTGGATACACCCTTCCTGCCACTATAATGAACCAACCAAAGCTATACACAACATGCAAGGTTTCAATACACTGGCGCTTCTTAGAAGTAGATAGGTTTCTGAGTTAAACAACAACAACAAAACAAAAAAAGAGAAAAACAAACAAATGAACAAAAATCAAGGTATCAGAAACCTTCAAGACCCAGTTATATCACTCCTGGGCATATACCCAAAAGATGCTCCCCATCCCACAAAGTTGCTCCACCATCCCACAAAGTTGCTCCACCATCCCACAAGGATGCCTGCTCAACTATGTTCATAGCAGCTTTTCCCATAATAGCCAAGATAAACAACCTAGATTTCCTCAACTGAAGAATGGATGGAGAAAAATGTGGTGCATCTACACGATAAAATACTATTCAGCTATTAAAAACAAAAGCATCATGAATTTTGCAGGCAAATGGATGGAACTTGATAATAATATCCTGAGTGAGGTAACCCAGACCCAAAAGGACATACATGGTATGCACTCACTTAGAAGTGGGTATTAGGCATAAAGTACAGGATACCCACACTCCACTCCACAGACCCAAAGGAGCTAAACAAGAAGGAAGGCCCAAGCAAGGAAGCTTGAATCTCACTTAGAAGAGGAAATGAAATAGTCCTAAGAGGCAGAGGGAGGGAGGGAGGGAGGGACCTGGATGGGAGAGGGGATAGGGTCAGGTGTGGGGAGGGACGGGAGAGATGGCCAGATGGCCATGAGAATGAATGGAAATCTGCAACTGACATGGGTAGGGAGGTGGGGAGAATCTCCAATACCTGACAGAGACCTGGGATGAGGGAGATACCCAAGGATCAATGAGGGTTACATTAGCTAAGACTCACAACATTAGGAATATGGAACCCGAAGAAGCCATCTACTGTAGCCAGGCAGGAACCCCAGTGAAATGATAGGGGCTCCAACTTACCCACAAAACTTTTGACCCAAAATTTATCCTGTCTACAAAAAAAATGTAAATATTGGGGATGGAGCAGAGACAGAAGGAATGGCCATCCAATAGCCAGCCCAACTTAGGACCCATCCCATGGGCAAGCACCGATCCTGGACACTACTAACGATCCACTGTTAGGCTCTCAGACAGGAGTCTAGCATGGCTGTCCTCTGAGAGACTTCGCTCAGCAGCTGACTCAAACAGATGCAGACACCCACAGCCGAACAATGGAGGGGGCTTGGGGACTCTTGTGGAGAAGTAGGGGTAGAGATTGCAGCCCCAAAGAGGATAGGAACCCCACGGGAAGACCAACAAAGCCAACTAACCTGGACCTTTGAGGCTCTCAGAGATGGAACCACCAACCAAAGAGCATATCCGGGCTGGACCCAGGCCTCCCTGCACATATGCAGCAGACAAGCAGCTTGGTCATCATGAGGGTCCCAAACAACTGGAGCAGGGCCTATCACAAAAGCCGTTGCCCATCCATGGGATATGTTCTTCTATCTGGGCTGGCTTGTCTGCCATCCATGGGAGAGGATGGGCCTAGCCCCACAGAGACTTGATATGCCAGGGTGGGGAATGTCTAGGGGGCCCCCACCCTCTCAGGGGAGAAGGGGAAGGGGTATGGGGGGATTGTGGAAGGGGGGCAGTGAGCAGGATGAAGTGAAAATACATACATACATACACACACAAAGATACACAAATACACACATACAAAAGCAGGTCTCACCTTGTAGCCCTAACTCTCTTGGAACTCCCTATGAAGCCCAAACAGCTTCATCCATCCTTAAATCCATCCACCTGCCTCTGCCTCCCCGATACTAGGATAAAGAGTGTGGATCATTACACCCAGCTAGAGGTAAAACTAAATCCTCATTTGTCTATGCAGAACATGTAATTTTTCTGTTGAAATATTTCTGGATTAAGTCAGAACCAGGGGAATCTAGGAAATACAGGCACCAACTGGACATCTGTGAACAAAAGCTGACATCTGACCATTTCTCGCAAGGCTGCAGTCCTTAAAAGGTGACCTTTGCCATCTCTCAGTCTGATCCATTAGCTCGCGAACTTACCCCCATTTCCAGGACACATGAGTCTACTTACAATGACTTTGATGGACAAAGGGGTCATCGCATAAGGTCATTTTTATTTTGGTTCTGCTAAAATATCTTCCTCTTTACAGGATCAGGATTGCAATAATGGGAATGCTCTTAAAACAATTATAGTCAAACTAAATAAGTCAGCTGAGTTTTAATTTCTACATTGTAATCTTGAGTCTACCTCCATTTCAGCCAGTGATAACTGCAGTTGCTCAAAACATTTATAAAATGTTTTTATTGGAATTCCCTTCAAAGAAAACTGAATTGGCACATGAGTAAAAAAGTGCATAACATTATGGCTGCCAAAGGCTTATAACGTAGGTAGCTTGCACATCTCACCTGAAATTCCGAGGACATAAAATGTTTCCATTTACAGATGTTTCTCAGATTTGGGGATTTTTGCAAATATCTAATGAAACATCTTAGGGATAAGGACTTAAGTCTAAATACAAAACTCATTCATTACTCAGATATGACAAATGTGTAAGCCCAAAGGCAATTTTACACAATAATTTTAAGTCCTTATGAACCACAACATGAAATTTGATGTGGAACTTTCCACAACTGGACTTAGGTCAGTACTTTAAATGTTCCAAATCTGGGGCATATTTCATTTCATATTTTTAGATTTGAAATGTCTTATCTATAATTGGACCAATTGTCCATACAAAGATGATTCTGGATGCTTTTGGCAGTTTCTAAAACACAAAGATATCCGAATTATGTTAGCTCACAACATAAAGATACTAAAGACTTTGACAGCAAATCTGCCCATACATATACATCATATACATATACATATACATATATATATATATATACATATACATATATGTATGAGGAGCAGGGCAAGCTATTACAGCAAATTCAGTGCCATGCATCATGGCCACTCTGTAGGAACAACTCACTTGTCTGACCAAGCATTTGAGAAAGTTGCTTAAAAAAAAAATCTTATGATCATTACTAAATTATCTTAAATACACAATAAATGGTGAAAAGTATAAAGAGTGACACAATGAGCTGTCCTGAATAAGCCTGCATATTCTAAGACTTTAAAATCTTAAAATCTTTAAAATCATAGGTTTTTTTTTTTAAATCATAGGTTTTCTTTAAAATCACATGTATGAAGGTGAAATGTGCTTTATTCTCCTGTTTCCTTGGATATTACAAAATTATGCCTGAAAAACATCTGGGCAAATTTTCTTGTGGAAGATTACTAAAGTGTTTTCACATGGAGATTAGCGTGGGTAGGAGGATGTGTTACGTACACATCAACTGTGAATGTCTGCACCGCATACACATGGGCTATCTAAGGCCTTCTTCATACTGGAAACCCTTTCACAATTATCCGATAAACCATTGTGGTCTTCTTTCTCAAAATACAGCCACCAACCCAGCAGAAGAAAAATGTTACCTCTCATCGATGGCTTTGAGCCATAAATTTCTAAATGTTTTCATCTAGAAGTCAACGAATAATGGTGAGACTCAGTGCTCAGCTATTGCAAAATAAACAGAAATCTCAAAACAAAATGAAAATAAATCTTGATACAAAATAATGTATAGGCTAACTTTGGAATTAAAATAAAAACCCACATCTACATGTCTGACATTCTTCTTTGGGCTCTCTCTAGTTACTGTTTCAATTTTAGATTTCACTATCAAATTAGAAGAAATGACCTATAAATATTGTACACAGATATATCTAAAAGTACGAAACTTTATGAAGTAACAAAAAGTCTACATTTTAAAATCTCCAATGAAATGAAATTAAATCTATGTGGGAATAAGAGATTACAAAGAATTAAAGGAGCGTTTGTCTAAATGTTTTTAATCATCTGCAGTTTTTCCTGTATGCAGATTCCTAGGCCATGACAAATAGTCTAACCTTAGATTTCTCTATGGTCACAGTTAAAGACAGATGAATTTTTGTCCATCCTAGATGACAGCCATCTAGGCTAAGCGGCATACGGAAGAGTGCATATTAAAGAGTTTTACTCCAGATAAGGTAAGATGCCAGACTTTGGATAAGTGACTTACCCTCCACAGACTTCACTTTAAATAATAGCTACCTTCCTAATTTGTAGGTGAGAGAACCCCCTCCCCTCTCCCACCCAGTTCCTTCCCTGCCTCAGCTCTCCATGATGGCTTTTCTTCTCCCTCCTAAGTGGGATTGAAGCAGCCTCACTTGGGTCCTTTGGTTTGATAGCCTTCTTGAGTTCTGTGGGTTGTATCCTGGATATTCAGTCCTTTTGGGTCTGAGTTACCTCTCTCAGGATGATGTTTTCTAGTTCCATCCATTTGTATGCAAAACTCAAGATGTCCTCGTTTTTTTTTTTTTTAACAGCTGAGCAGTATTCCATTGTGTAAATGAACCACATTTTCTCTATCCATTCTTCATTTGAGGGGCATCTGGGTTGTTTCCAGCTTCAGGCTATCACAGATAAGGCCACTATGAACATAGTGGAGCACATGTCCCTATGGTATGATGGGGCACCTGAAAGACCTCCGTGGGGAGCCATCCCCACTCCAGTCTCAAGAAGGTGACACCCAAAAACCACAAATAAACCATCTTGATGTAAAAACACGAGATAGTTTAATGGCGGAGCTCTGGGCCGATGCGTACCTCACACAGGAGGTAGAGGCATCGACCACATGGCTTGATAGCTAGGGGTTTTTATAAGGAGAGGGTGGGAGGCTCGGGAGAATTGGTGCAGTTGTACACGATTGGCCCATTCATTTTTTTTTATTTTTTAATTATTATTATTTTCTTTATTTACATTTCAAATGC
>NC_034591.1:4571659-4573498 GCF_900095145.1 Mus pahari
CTGGATCTTCAATTCTATTCCATTGATCTACTTGTCTGTCGCTGTACCAGTACCATGCAGTTTTTATCACAATTGCTCTGTAGTACAGCTTAAGGTCAGCGATTGGCCCATTTAAACACCAACACATTTACAGAATGGTACGTGCAAGTCAGCAGACTACCTGGTTAACATATGACTCCAAACTATCAGCCCCAGGAATGTTTTAACAATGGCCTGCCTGGGTGAGCCCAGGCCTGTTCTACTGTGTCCTCTGCCTCAGGCTTTTAAGCTTACAAAACAACTCTCTGGACTTAAGTTACATGAATCCCAGGCCTTAAATTTCATTTCCCTTCACACCTTTTGGGCATATGCCTAAGAGTGGTATAGCTGGGTCTTCGGGTGGATCTATTTCCGATTTTCTGAGGAACCGCCAGACTGATTTCCAGTGTGGTTGTACCAGCGTGCAATCCCACTAGCAATGGAGGAGTGTTCCTCTTTCTCCACTGTGGGACAGTGGGTTGTGCAGACAGCCTGGTCTCCAGTTGAGCAAAGGTCTGGAACTCCCGTGACCCGGTGGGTGGTGAATTCCACCCGCACAGGACAGAGGGTGTTCAATCATATCTCCTGGGCCCCTGGCTCCTGTCCAAGTTACAGCCTGCACAGCCCCCACAGGAGAGGTGTGTGGCCATCAGTCATGTAGGAACAGCACCATGTCTTCCCACATGCAATGCTCCATCATCTGAGCCTTTTGTTCTAAGAGCTGTAACACTTGGAAAGAGGCCTGCTCTCCCGAAGCGCTGTCTCAAACTCGGCCGCACTCCTCACTGGCTAGTCTGTCTCTTGTCAGCCCAGCTCGGCCTGACTCAATGCAGGGCAGAGAGGAGTAACCCAGTAACCAGACTGCACGACAGAGGTAGAGCCAAGGGCAGCAGTAAAAGCTGCCAAAGTGACTTCCCCTCCCTGCCGGCACTAGCTTCCCTTTGCGGAAACTCTCGCACCAGGCCGGGCCAGCGATCTCTGTGGAAAACCTCTGTTATATAGGCCCACACTTCACATCCTTGCCAACATGTGTTGTCACCTGAGGTTTTGATCTTAGCCATTCTGATTGATGTAAGGTGGAATCCCAGGGTCATTTTGATTTGCATTTCCCTGATCACTAAGGACACTGAACATTTCTTTACGTGCTTCTCAGCCATTCGAGATTCCTCTGTTGTGAATTCTCTGTTTAGCTCTAAACCCAATTTTTTGATTGGGTTATTTGGGTTTTTGGAGGTTAGCTTCTTGAGTTCTTTATGTATTTTGGATATTAGCCCTCTATCAGATGTGAGGTTAGTGAAAGTTTTTTTTCCCAATCTGTAGGTTGCTAGTTTATCCTATTGACTATGAATGGAAACAGACAACCTCGGGGGAGTGGGAGGTGCAGGGAACCCTCTAAAATGTACCAGAGACCTTGGAGGTGAGAGCCTTTCAGGACTCAAAGGGAGAGACTTCAGATGAAATGCCCAACAGTAGGAGAGGGAACTTGCAGAGTCCACCTCCAGTAGAAAGACAGGGCATCAAGTGGAGGGATGGGGTTGCCACCCCACAGTCAACAACTGATTCAGCCGGGCGTGGTGGCGCACCCCTTTAATCCCAGCACTCGGGAGGCAGAGGCAGGCGGATTTCTGAGTTCGAGGCCAGCCTGGTCTACAGAGTGAATTCCAGGACAGCCAGGGCTACACAGAGAAACCTTGTTTCGAAAAACCAAAAAAAAAAATAAAATAAAATAAAATAATAAAAATAAAAACAATAAAAAAAGAAAACAAAGAGAGGAAACTAGTCATTGTGTTTAGTTGATTCTCCTTAAAACATTGAATCTCT
>NC_034591.1:4574206-4575298 GCF_900095145.1 Mus pahari
CTTCCCTCGCTCCCCCACTCCTCCTTCCTTCCCCCCTCTCTGACTCTGTCTCTCTCTCTTTCTGTGTTTCTATTTTACATAGGTTAAATATCAATTATTTACATAAAACTTAAGGAAGGAAAGAAAAATCTGTATGACTATTTGCTCAACGAAGAAGTGCTTTCTAAAATTAAGATGAAAATTAAAATCAAATTTGATAATAAAAAATTAAAAATCCTTGCTGATTTTTATTTTTCAAACGTGACAATATATACCATCACTGTACATCAGTAGTCAGGGAGAATAGAGAATCACAGAACGGAGAGGAAGGCCATGGAGGTCATGTATGAAGCATGTTATTTGATCCTGGACTGTGCTCCGATATTTCTAAACTTAGTAACCACCTTGATAGCAAGGACATCTGAGACCTTTACATTTCTCTTCCTTTTCAGAGCGCAGCCCGGGCTACATATCTCACACAATCAAATGAAACACAGAGGCATTCTCTGACCAGCTCTCTGGAGTATCCACCTATTTTATAGGATAAGATGCTTTCCGTTTCTACGGCAAACAAAGCCAAGCAAGATCTTAAACTAAAGGCTTGTGCGTGTGCTGTTTGGTGCATCGAAGGCATCCCCTTTTTCTCTCGAGCTGCTTGCAGTCCTGACACAGGGTAAGACTCAAGAACACACGGGCAGGGGCAGGAAATCCAGGCACATGAGGCATTCGAGATACTTCTACTTTATATTTTACTACTCTTTTATTCCTTATTTGATCTTTTACCTTAAAAAATACCTTCTCTGATATAAGAATACATAGTCTTATTGAAAAGTATATATTTAATATACTTACTTGGTCTATTTATTTATACATACAATGCCTTGCATTTCATGTAATTACTGAATATTTTAATAATTACTATTCAAGAACATGAGAAAAGTGAATGTTAAATGTGTATGTGATTCATATTTTATATACATACCGACATGTTTTATAAGCTTGTAAAAATTACATTTAGTAGCATATCCTGTATTATCAAATACATGGCACTCATGGTAAATAACCCAAATGCGTTTTTCTTTTTTTTGTGGTATTTGTATTTTTTTATTATTA
>NC_034591.1:4576001-4598972 GCF_900095145.1 Mus pahari
TTCATAAATTCATTGTTTTTAATAGCTGAGTAGTAGTACTCCATTGTGTAAATGTACCACAGTTTCTGTATCCATTCATCTATTGAGGGACATCTGAGTTCTTTCCAGCTTCTGGCTATTATAAATTATAAGAAACATATTATTATAAGAAACATAAAACAAAATCCAAAATGATGCCTGTACGCTCCATTCTTGGGAGGACCTGAGAATGAAAAGGGCAGCTGACCTGAGTCACAGTAAGGGAACAGGGGACCACAAAGGATACACCCTGCTGTGGGGTATTACTGTGAGCCATGATAAATGGAACTGACAGCAGGCACCCAGGAGCCTGCAAAAGGAAAGACATCTAATAAAAGAAAGCCAGGGTTCACGAAGGAAGACGTTTTAACTGCATTAAGATAGATGCAGTGTGCATGGGGATGGAGAAAGGCAGAAAGGGGCATCTCACATGAGAGGAATAATAATAACAACAACAGAGTCGGACAGGAAAAGAAACACGTGACTCCAGAGGCAGAGAAGAGACAAGCTTGCCCAGCAGCATCTTCTCAAGTCAAAAAGACGACATTGACAGCTAGTGTCTGAGACGTGCTTACTGCGCCAGCTTGCTGCTGTGTCTTGTTTTGTTGTGCCAAACCCTTTAAATTCATCAGCATGTCACAGAAATAAGCAGCACATCAATAAGGTAGGCACAAAATGATCTGTTTTGATAGGTAAGGAAACAGCTGTCTTAGGGTCAAGTTCAAAGTCAAGATTCATCCCCAGATGAGTCCAACTCTCAAGTCCAAGCTTTGAAGCAGACTCCTTTATTAAATGGAAACAGGAAGCTTCAACTGCTGAGAATTCTGTCCTATGCCAAGACTGCCAACAAACATGAAAGGGCCATGGAAGAGGAAAGCGAATCTAAAAATCACCTAACTGCAATGATACTAGAAAACAGGATATCTGCGTGCTTAAGAAAAAATGGAGCCATGTTACACACATTCCATGATCAGTTTAAAATGAGTGAGAGTCTGAGCACATGAAAGACAAAGTGTCTGAAACTTCAAAACTTCTAGAAGCTTCTTGACAGTGGGCTGAGCAATGTGTTTTTTTGGATATGTCAAAAGCATAGGCAGCAAAAATAAAAAATTTACAAGAGACACCCTACAGAAAGGGGGATACATTTGCACACCACACACTTCATAAGGCAAGAGAATAACACCTATTCACAGTGTAGAAGGATCTCAATAGCAATTAAGACAAATAACCTCATTTCAAAGTAGGCAGAAGACATCAATTAGCATGTTTTCCAAAGAAGGTATACAAGCATTCTTCAAGTATATGAAAAGATACTCAGTATAATTAGTCATCAGAAAATACTACTTAAAACCACAAAGCAAGAGCCCCAGACATCTATCAGAAGGGTTGTTATTAAGAAAGATAAAATATAGCAAGTATTACAGAGGATTAAAAGAAAAGGGCGCATCTATAGTTAACAGTAACACAAGTTAGTATAGCTGCTATACAAAACAGTATGAAGGTTCCTCAGAAAATTAAAGGTAAAATTACTGCAGGATCGAGCAATATAACTTCTGGGAATATGTACGAAAAAATATTAAATCAGCAAACAAGAATACCTGCACTCGACCATGGTGTGGCATCACTGGCAACAGTCGAGAAACACGAGCCAACTAAGGATTCACCAAAGATGACTGGACAAAGATGGTGTAGTGTGAGTACAAGATGGAACACTGTTCAGACTGATCAGACTGAAGAAAGAAGACAACTGCTCCATCCTTTACCCAAATAGAGAAATCTGAACACACCGTGCTAGATGAGATAAAGTGGCATAGAAAGGCAGACACCAAAGTGATGGTCTCATTTATATGTGGAATCTAAAATGTGACAGTGGGGCCTGGGGAGAGGAAACGGGGAGTGTTGTGTCCAGGGTACAAAATGGTGCTTCTCAACCCTGTGGGTCGTGAAACTTTCACAGGGGTCAAAGGTCAGACATCCTGCATATTAGATGTTCACACTATGATTCATAGCAGTAGACATTTTAGTTATTAAATAGCAACTATAATAATTTAATGATATATATATATATATATATATATATATTACATTGTATATTTGAATATGTACAGTTTTCATGGGCATGTAGGCAAAGCTACAGACATAATAACCAGAGAGCAATAGGTAGGTAGGAATATCAAAGAGAACTGCTTTTAGCAGCTCCATTGCAAAAGGATAAAATAAATCTCCAACTCTGGGTAGATTTTTGTGGAAGACACACACAATATATAACAGACCAGACCACATGCTAGATCATTATCATTCTAAAAAGCCACCATCAGCAGAACATGGCACAAGCCAATAATCCCAATATTTCAGAAGGCCTGAAGATGGATTGTGAGTCTAACACCAGCCCGGGCTACAGAGCCCAGACTATCTCAAAGAGATCAAAATGAAGTCATAATAATAATCAAGTCATCCTCATCATAATCACGGGGGATCTGCAAATGCAGTAACTATTAGCCAGAGGGGGGAAGAACGCTAAGCCAATTTCAAATCTTTCTTCAAATAATGGAATTTCCAGCAGGTTGCTAAGAATGAAACTGAAGTGTGATATCTGCAAGTCGTAAAGGGCAGTAATATGAGGGTACTGAAAAACATCGAGGTACTTACACTTTAGTAAACGGCATGCTGCTTAGCTTGTTAGTTATTAGGAAGGCTTTTCTCTTTGGTTTTAATTAATACCATACTGTAGCAATAAAAAGAACTGTATTTTGAGTTACATAATATACATACATGAAAACAGATGAAAGGAAGCATCTTTGATACTAAAGATGGAAATTATTCTCCCTGGGGTCCCTTGTACTTTTAAGTGGTATGCATACCAATGAAAATTACTTCACAGTTACCACTGACATCTGGACTGACTGTGTGGATATGCATGAATGTACTTGCAATAATGTAAAGGACCCTTTTGACTGTTTTCTCAGTATCTGTATTCAGCTTTTTTACTGATTCAAATAGGAAGTGAATATAAGCATCAGTTTTCTATGGTTCAAAATGGGGGAAGCCATGAAGGTTATAATAATCTTTAGCTACGTGTTCATATGTCTCCATTCATGAACACTTAGTGAACTAACTGATCCATTGTTTTCCAACATTCTCTTGGACTTTCCCAACTTACCCAACTTCCCTCAGACCCATGTTTTCAGATTTCAACTGTGTAGCTAGCCTCACTCCTTCACTAACAGAAACCACAGGCAAGGCACTCCAAAGTGACCACTGTGCAAGGAAGTGTGCCTCATTCTTCTCCTTGCAGCAAGAAGTGACAATATTTATCTTCTACAGCTATAATAGCTATGGTATATTCTTGTTCCATAGGAAGCTACTAATGTTATCCGATTTTTATGTGAGAATACAAAAAGGAAGTAAAAAGAAACCATGATGGCCAGATGAGATAGTTAAGGCACCTGGTCTTGCACAAGAAGCACAGTTTAGTCATATTTAAGAATATGGCATTATTTTGTCAACTTACATCTACCACCACAGTTCCCTTAACTGAAGGTGAAACGCCATTTTGATTAGAACAGATTGAAGAAAGATTGGAAATGGACAATGAGCACAGTAACTGGCTGAGCTACAGATCTTCCCTGCTTTTTCTCTGTCTCTTTCTCCCCATGCCCTGCCTAAGACATTGTGGGATGTAAAACAATGCCAGGAAGTTTGGTAAGGTAGAGTAGGTCTCGCCCCAGTGACTTGGTAGACACACACCTGAGGCTTATGTGACTCCCAGCTCCCTGCCAGACTCCTGACTTGAAACACATGCTGCCATGCTTCTCACAGAAGAGACCTGACCTCAGGTAGGCTCAAGACAAAGTTCTTCATGCTAATGAGGTAGCTAGAGGCCTGGAAGGCTTAGCCAATAAGCTTTCCTTCCCAGACATTCCTCCCTGCAAAAAGGTATTTAATCTCAGACCCACCCTGTTCTGCCAGGGCAAGCAACTGTTTAGAACCACGGACTGGCTCTTTACACCAAGATCCACTGCAGGGAGCCGTGAAGAAAGACTTCACTTACCGAGCCTCAGCCTAAGGTCTCATAGAAGGCCTCTCTGCTCTCCCAGCCACAACCTGTGGTCGCCAAGCTAAGGACAGTCATCCCTGCTGGGACAAGCAGAAGCTCCCCATTTCCTCCTGGCCCCAGACTAGACCTGTCCCCAGGGTGCAGACCTACTCTGCTCTTCTGTTCTCTGCTCTTCAATGACTTCCAGCAGTGCCTGGATGTCCAAGAGCCTGAGGACACCATGACCCCAGCCTTGTCACAGGCCCAGGGACCCTGGAGCCAGCTCTGGCTTTCCCACACCAAAGACTTCACTTGCCATCCCTGGAGTGGTGCCTCTATGCTTCCCTACAGCCCAGCACACCTGGTGGCAATGGCAGTGGTGGCAGTGGTGCGAGGTGAGGGGGGTGGATAGGTGAAGTCAAACTCCCCCACGCTTTCTGCCTCCCAAAGTGGCTGTGCAGTGGAGGAGCAGACACAGGCCAACAACCCTACAAGAAATGTTTTGGCAATCCAGAGGAGTGAGGACTAAAGGTGCCTATGGATAGAGAGAGACAAGGATATTAATTTGAAATTATATTTAAACTCCTTGAGGTCAAGCACAAAGAGAGGTACAGAATAATGTGTGAATAGATACATATACAAAAGATTGTTCTACAAAGAATTGATGCTGTAAGTAGCTTGTAATTTCAAAACCGTTATGTCAAGCATCAGTATTTATTTCATATGAACTAAATGCTGGATTAATCAAATAAATACATCCATAAACAAATAAATTAAGCCAAGTTTTACCTCTCTATTAATCCCTTTGAATATACATTGTATATACATTATATACATTTTAACTAACATGGTGTGTTCTTAAGAAACCATGTAACTTTGTTTGTTTGAGACTGGGCCTTATATAACTCAGGTAGATCTACAACTGTTAATCTTCTTGCCTCGGTTTCCCAAGCACTGGGATTATAAACATGTGCCACCAAGCCTGGCTTAAATGGTGCAATTTTTAAGTAATACTTAGGAAATCATATAAACTTGACTTCCTGGTATGACATAAGTGACACTGAATCCTGAATCGTGCTTAGAGAATAATAAGAAAAAGTTGCCAAGAGTTGGAAATAACCACATATCTATGGAAAATCAACAATAGCATGAGAGCCCTCCCCTGAGAAGCAATCCTCTTCTAAGATTGGAAAAATAGTTTAAGATAATAGAGAAAAAAAAATCTAAATAGGCACGACACAGAAATATTCTACCATCAATTTTAGCAACAAAAGCAGAAAATAATTAACAACAATTCTATATTTACATAGAAACAGATGCTATTTATGAACACATTTTTAGGAAACCAGAACAGAATTCTGTTTACTGAAACAAAACAGCTATATTTTTTATTTCTAACAGATTTGCTCCCAAGTAAAGTAGCATTTCAAAATGTGGTTTGGTCCACACATCTTAGAAAAGGAATGATCTTCCTCTAAAGGTTAGACATGAAATGGATAAAAGCCATAATTTAACCAATCAAAAGCAATTATTCTTTTCTGATCTGACAAAAGAGAGCGGTCACTTTACATTTCACCCAGTCTGGACTAGAACAAAAGCATGTACAATTTTATGGAATTACATAACAAGAATTAGGCAAAAAATAAAGGGCTTGCATCTTCCAATAAAAACACAATACTTCAAAATTTCAAGAGCCAAGGCAGGGCAGGGGAATGTTTACTACAGTAAGGACCTCAGGTCAATCCTCTAGTAGTCTATGGTATCCTATTCTACATAAAGCTCAACCCTCTAGTGTGGGCTTCAATGGGATGAGACTCATTCCTATGACTAAATTATATCATAAAAATGAGATTTTATAGATTTAATTAAACTCCCTATGCAGGGAAAGATACTATACTCAGAGGGACTGACATAATCAGGGAAACTCTGAATCTGGCCAAAAGCAACAAAAATGTATTGACAGAAAAAAAGTAATCTCTATATTGTGAGATGCTTATGAAAGGAATCATGGGGCAAGATGTGAGTGAGACCCTAGTTGATTAGAGAGGACCTAACCACCAAGTAGAAAGAAAATAGGACCTTGGTTATAAGGTCATAAGAAGTGCTGGATTCTGCAAATAGCTTGGGTAAACCTGAAAGAGAGCCTTGTATCTCGGCTCTGATTACCTTTGTCCACCATGAACAGAAGAACCAGTTCATCCAAAGGAGTCATAGATCCACAGAAACTGCAATGATCAACTTGTTAATTAAAACACTACATTTTCTGCAGTTCATTAAGCAGAAAATTCACCCGATCCAAAACTCTACTCTCTGCAACAGAAGTTTTCAACAACAGATGTTTATTAGGTCTGGATTAAACTTCAGACCAGATTCAGGCCCTAGTGAAGACATGTAAAAACTGAGACAGCTTGTGGCATGAGGGTGGAAGATGAGTTTAACAATTGACATGTTAGTTCTTGAAGTGACAGCTGAAAACCTGGCCACTGAGAGGTATACAAAAGAGGTCAGTTTTGGAAGACTCCTATAAGGTTGAGTTATGAAAGCGAGAAGGAGAATGAAAGAATGCTAGCTTGCGCCTAGATGTGCTCACATTTAGAGAAGGAAGAAATGGGAGTGATGATAGGGGTTTCAAGGATAAGAGGATCAAAAACATCAGATGAGATGAAGAATAATGAACACAGCATCATTAGCATCAGGACTGGTACTCCATTGAGGATGTGAGTACAGACAGGTTCAGCATGGCAACACTAGCAGAGCTGGATAATGAGAAACAGAAAGTGGCTCTTGCCCCTTTGTTTTTGAAGACAGGCAACGAATTTACCTGACAGTGGCTACCACAGACGGTTTTAAAAGAGAAAATATGAACCTATAAAAGGATAGAAAATGTTTCCACTATACTTTTAAAAAATTTAATCTTTTAAATTCAGATTCTGCTGAAGGGACCCTGATATAGCAGCCTCTTGTGAGGCTATGGCAGTGCCTGGCAAACACAGAAGTGGATGCACACAGTCAGCTATTGGATGGAACACAGGGCCCCCAATGGAGGAGCTAGAGAAAGTACCTAAGGAGCTGTAGGGGGCTGCAGCCCTGTAGGTGGAACAACAATATGAACTAACCAGTACCCCCTGAGCTTGTGTCTCTAGCTGCATATGTAGCAGAAGATGGCCTAGTCGGCCATCATTTGGAAGAGAGGCCCCCTTTGTTTTGCAAACTTTATATGACCCAGCACAGGGGAAGGCCAGGGCCAAGTAGTGGGAGTGGGTGGGTAGGGGAATGGGGGCGGGGGGTATAGGGAACTTTCGGGATAGCATTTGAAATGTAAATAAAGAAAATAATAAATAAATAAATAAATAAATAAATATGTATGGGGCTTTGCCTAAATGTATAGGAACCACGCATGTACATATTGCCTGATAAGGCCAGACGGGGTTGTCAGATCCCCCTGGAAATGGAGTCACAGACAATTGTGAGTCACCAAATCAGTGCTGGGAATGAAATCCTGGCTCTCTGAAGACCAGCCAGTGTTCTGAACTGCCCAGCGATCTCTCCAGTCCTCTGCTATATTACTAATAAGAGTTCTGGTCCTAGAATCCTACATTACTTAGAAAGATGTGGACACAAAAACTGAGTTCTTATTGTAGCTGCCCTACAATTTTTTTTCCAGATTTAAAGTCTCACAAACTTGATGATTCTGGTTGCCACTGCTTGCAGAACCACAGTGACAAAAAGCTGTGAAATTCTCCAGTAGGATAAAGAAATATATTGCAGAATTACTATACAAATAACAAAGATGCAGCTTTCTGTTTCCAGTGAGACTTTGGAGTTTATGTGCTTATAAACAGAAGCTCAAATTTAAGTTCTGTAATTCATAGGACAATGAATGTGCCTGACAACCATAAGCCAATATATCTTGAACTTTATATATTACTAATTTTTTTGATACTATAAATTCCTGGGAGGAGTTAAAGAGGGGCTGGAAATGAAACAGTACCGCATACATGTCGGACAAGTGATCTGCCACTGAATATTCCCAACCCCTGTAATTTTAAATTAGGTTAAAAAAGCCAATGGTTTATGGAACGTGTCCTTTCCTAGTCTGTATGTCCCACATCCCATCTCTGCTGATGATGTAGGAAATGCTAAAAGTCACTCTTGCCAGGAACTATCTCCTTAAGATAACAGAAAGAAATATAAAATGCACTCTGCTTTCTCGAGACCTGCAGTCATTCATTTCATGGTTCTTCAACGTCCCAGGCCAGCTGACTGGCCCATGGGATGGAAGAAAATGCTCACAAGATCTAAGTTCAGCCTTGATCCACTTTCTCTTGTTTTCTACATCGTCTAACATTGACTTTTCGGAATATTAGTATATTTCCCACTGACAATAGTCATACAGAGACAGTATATGTGAGTACAGTGTCACACAAAACTAAAGGGACTATTTTTATAAATAATTCCCAGGAGACAAAGGATGTGGAAGTGAGTTCTCGCCATCCAAGTTTCCTCTAAAGGGCAAATATCAAGACATCATTCTTCTCTGATCATTACTGGGTTCAAAGGCTGACAGATAAATACAGCAATAAAAAAGATAAAAGACAGAAGACATCAGAAGACTCTGGATAGAAGGGTAAATAATCAATACTCACTCCTCATCTTTTCCTCACTCCCATGTGAACCTAGGCTTTGGAGCTTCATCTCTAATGAGAAGCAGACTAAAACGAGGTGATCTGGAAGAGCGTAGTCTGACCCCATGAAGAATGAAATCAAACCCTTCTGGTTTCAATCATAAAGAATATTATAATATAATATTATAATATACAGTAGCTATGTGTTTCAAAGTTCAAAACCATCTCAACTTCACTGTTGAGCTGATTTGAAGCAATTCTACCCTTTGAGCCAAGAACTCTAGTATTTAAATTTTTTTCTTAAAGGAATTATACCCCAGAAGAATCTGAATAACATCATTTATAAAGCTAAAAGTAAAAAACTAATACAAACATTTAGTAAAATGTGAATTTATTTACTTAGGGGGAGAAGGGGTTTGAGACAGGATTTCTCTCTGTAATCCTGACTGTCCTGGAACTTGCTATAGAACCAAGCTGGTCTTGAACTCAGAGATCCACCTGCCTCTGCCTTCTGGGTGCAAGGCTTGTAAAATTTCAGCATAGATTACAGAACATGGGAAATAAGATCTTATGAAGTCATTATTAAATATGGACTATACAGAGATGTTTGTGGCAGAAGTTAAATAGGAAGAGCAGTATACAGATTCTGAGGAATGATTATAATGACTTAAACATGTGTACTCCAGTAGGGGCAGAGAAAGGAAGACATGAAGAGATCAAAGCATCCATTTGCGCTGGAGAACAAGGTAATACAAAAGGCTATTTACCTCAGTTTATGTCCTCATTAGCACACTGCTGTCAAATAATCCTTCAAGACTGTGACTAAATCAGGAGAACTTTTCATCTTATTCTACATTATTAATTTCTCATAATTAGGTAGGAAGGGAACATAAAGCATTCTTAAAATAAACAGGGATCAGCTCAGTTTACCCAGAGGTTTCACACCAAAGGAGAAGACAGAGACACAGAACTATTTTCTTAAGGTGTCAGAGTAACAGAGCCGAGGGTAAGGAAACTTCCTCATGTGTGGGCTGTGGTGATGATTCACGCAGCTGGCTCCGCTGTTCACATATCAGGAAGGCATCACACAGCATCACACATTTTAAGGAGCACAGTGATGAAATAAAGTGCTGCGTTGAAAGTTGAGCTGTGGAAACACTTTTCATCAGTCCTTTGCAGTCTGTCTTTGGCCTCATCAGAACACTGCGCTGAAGAAAAGCAACTTCCCCATCAAAGGACTTAGGAAAATAAAGACAGTCAGTCACACTGGAGGATTTCTACACTCGGGGAAGGGGAGGCTTTGCAACAACTGTAACTCCTGCTTCTTTTCATTCCTTAGTGAAGGATTTAAGCAACTTGTAAAAGAGGAGAAAGGAAGATTATAAGGACAAGAATGTAGGCAAAGCCCATTGTATGCAAAAATGCCCATGCGAGAATTACTCCCAAATGTGCCAGAGATATAAAATGTAACATGCTATTTGTTTCTCATTTGTATTCATATTTAATTTTACCATCAAATTAAAAGCCTTCTGGAGCATGAAAGATTATATGATGACTATATTTAAGTACTTTCTACTTGCCACTCCTCAGCAGGGAACATGTAAAAATCAAATGAACCCATGCTTCCACAGGCTACATTCCTAGCTGAGGAAGAAAGAACAACTTGATTCTCAGCAAAGTGCCAGCAGACAGCTTTCCAGCTTGGAATTTGGAAGCAGCATTTTCTGACACAATCCTGCAGTACAGTGCAATACTAAGTTTCTGCTACTTAGCCCAGCAGGCCAATCACCCCACTGTACTCTACACTCTGTAACAGTAGCCAGTCCCTTCTTTTGAGAAGCAGCTACATCTTAGCAAGGAGTAAGACAGTGGACAAAGTAATCTGCCTGCCCATCAAGGCCAACCAACACATTCATTTCTCTTAAATTTTTGGTTATTCTTACATGAGGAAAGAACACTTTTCTTTCCTACATCTTTTGGTGGAATCTTTGTTAGTATGAGAGGAAAAACAATAGAATTGATGGTGTATACCTGTAATGCCTGCATAGAGGCTAAAGCAGAAAGATTACAAGTGGGGAGACAGCATGGGCCACACAATGGCACCCTGAAATAATAGAAAGAAAGAAAGAAAGAAAGAAAGAAAGAAAGAAAGAAAGAAAGAAAGAAAGAAAGAAAGAAAGAATAACACAGAAAAGGAGAATAAAAAGAATCAGGAAATAAGGGAAATAAAGAAATAGTAGAAAGATATATGGATAGTTGGATGGATGGATGGATAGATAGATAGATAGGATAACACAGAGTAGGAGAGTAAAACGTATCAGGAAATCAGGGAAATAAAGAAGAGTTGGATGGAGAGACCGCTCAGTGTTAATGCTTGCTACTTTTCCAGAGGACCTGCATTGGACGCCTGCAACACTAGCTCCAGGAAATCCCACAACCCTCTTTTGGCCATCCTGGGCACCTGCACGAGTACACGCTTGTGCACACACATACACATACAAAACAAACAAACAAAAAGTAACAAATAAACACAAAAAAAAAATTTTAAAGGGGGATTGAGAAATGGCTCAGGGATTATAAGCACTGATTGTATCAGAGGATCAAAGTGCAATTCCCAACACCCACATGGCAGCTCACATCTGTAGCTTCAGTCTCAGGGGATCCAATACCCTCTGCAGGCACCAGATACATACGTGGTGCACAGATGTACATGGTTGCAAAAATGTATGGACACAGAAAAGTAAATAAATAAACAATATTTTTAAAATAATAAAAAATAAAGAAAAGACATGATGTGAATGCCAGGGCAGGGAGGCAGGAGTGGGTGAGGGAATACCCTCATAGAAGCAGGGGGAGGGGACATGGGACAGGGGGATTCCAGGGGGGGAACTGGGAAAAGGGATAACACTGGAAATGCAAATAAAGAAAATATCTTTTAAAAAAAGAAAGAGAGAGAGAGAGAGAAAGAAAGAAAGAAAGAAAGAAAGAAAGAAAGAAAGAAAGAAAGAAAGAAAGAAAGAAAGAAAGAAAGGCAGGCCTGACCTGATTTCCGGTAGAAAAGCAATCGCAATAGCCTTTACATTCATTTACTAGTCTTCTTTCCCATTACTTGTGTAAAAAAATTTTTTTTCACTTGGTTAAATTCAATTTAAATATTCTCATCAAACATAAATTATCTTCTTAACAGGTCATAATGTGATTTGGTGGCAAAGATAGCATTGTTTTACATCTCAAGACTCATTTGGCACATATTATTCCACTACACGAGAGAATTTTAATTGCAAGTTATTGAGAACATTAGAATTTCAGTGTTGTGCAATGTCTGGTGCTACTCACCAGGTCTACATCTCCTTAAACCTACAAAAACAGAGGTTATGCTAAAAGTGTGTAATAGGGGAAGAAGGAATTCTAAATTCATTAATTTCCTTCAGTCCAATGTTCCCACGTCTCTAATGACTCAAAGACTTCTATGAAGACTTAATGAAGACCATGGCCCTGCTCTCTTTAAAAATGCATGCACTGGCACATGCTTGTGCGCACGCGCACACACACATACACACACATACACACACACACACACAGAGAGCACAGCACACACACAGCATAGCACACACACAGCACAGTGCATAAAGACTTAACACTTTGAATGAGATTTCATAAATTCAGTTTTTAATCTATACAAGGAAGGTTTCAAACTGTGTATCCCCTACTCTTGTTTACATATAAAATGGCAGGAGAGTGGGTGAAGGTCTCTGAAAGGCTTTTGCAGCGACAGAGAACATGGTGTCAAGGCAGGCAACGCATGGCAATGTTCAGTTCTATCTAGGCTACTCTCTCCCCTGTCTTGCACCCTGAGGCTAATCTTTATGGTTCTCAGTCCAGGGTTTCCTGCTTCTTCTGCCTTCCAGTGATGATGAGCGGTAAGGTGAAGACACATGGTTTGCCCCTGGCAAACCCACGTGAAGACTAGCCCCACATATGGCAATATCGAAAAACTAATGTTAACACTAACACTTCTCAGTAAGTGACTGGGTCATGATTTCCCTCACGAACAGATTAATTCCTGTCTGAGAGCAGGGGCTGGTCTCTAGTAAGCAGGGGCATTTGCTCTAGTAAGAGTTTGGGATAGTAAAGAGAATGCAGGCCCTTGTGGAGACTCTTGATTCCCAGCTGAGCCTGCCATCTCTTCTGTATACACTCTCACCATGGTAACCAATGGTCATGTGTCTGTCCTTAGGCACTCTCCAGACCTGGATGCAGACTCATGTTCTTAGACCTCCAGATCTGCAGGCCAAAGGAACCTCTGTCCGTTAGGACTTACCCATCCTTGGGTATGTTGTTATAGCAGCAGGAATAGACTAAAACATTGGACAAGGGGAAACATTACAGAAAATCAGAGAAAGAAAGAGGGCTGAAAACAAAGGGTCTTGTTCTCTCAGAGTCTAGAGCTGGCTGCATCGCTGAAGAAGGCCTTCAGAGATGGTCTTCCCCAGGGCTGCTGGCTCTTCTGCAGAATGCGCACCCCAAGTTCCACTATGCCTCCATTTTCTCATCTCTAAGAAAGCTGTAATAAGAGCCAGGTTTCTGCATTATACCATGGGGTTTCTTTGTCCCCGTGCTTTTATAAATGGTGTCATTATAAATAAGCTGTCCCAGAATAATCCTATTCTGAATGTTATTTGTTCAGTGCTGGGCTCTGCCTGGTACAATCCTTATTACATTTTGAATCATAGACTATATGAATTCAGGAAATTGAAATTTCTTTTTAAAATATCACTTATTTACATATATTTTAATATATGCTTTTGTAAATTAAATATATACAAATATATACCTGTTTAAATATATCTTAACAATGCTTTTATATGTTAGAATTATATTTAAATATATGTTTCAACCACTTTTTGACTGTCTGGGTTGTTCCATCCAGAGACAGTGAAAGGATTACAGGGTGACTCATGAAGGAGGTCATGTGACAAAGGTCAAAGCACACTTGATGAAGCAAATCAAGGCCCTGGTGCCACCTCTGCACTCCCAGTAGGAATCCTGACCTACAAGCTACACATCCATGTGGCAGACAAACAAAGATGTGCATTGCAGAGAGAAAGCAGGGCATTCCACAGGACTGTCATCACGTGGGGGTGTGGTACTACCCCTCCCCCATCTCAGCACTTGAACTGAGCCATTAAAACCCCACTCTTTCCGGCCTTCAATTGCCAATCCAAGTGACAAAGACTAGGTCTGGCCTGAGTGACGTTAGAGGTAATGTATGAATAAACTTGTCATTTTCCATGTGATCTCAGCCAACAGGTGAAGGAACAATCAGTTCTCAATGCCAGCTTCTTTCACATTGGAGGTTAGAGGTATTTGTTCCTCACTGTGACTGATGCCCAAAGTCTATACAATACAAATCCTTACGAGAATATCAGCACTACTATATTGGATTACCCATTAGCATTCCCCAGAGAAAATTCTAAAATACATTTAAAATATGGCATTCACACTTTTTTTTGTTAAACTCAGTTTTTAAAAAGTTCAAAAGCTTAGAAATGTCTTCATCGTAGAAGAGGACAGACCACCAAACCAGTCTTTCATAGTTTATGACTTAATCTTCTTTATTTAAAAACCAAAATATATTTATTATATAAATACAGTAAATATAAAAATAAAATTTATTTATATTTACTTGTATATTTATATTTACAAATATATTTTTATTCTTATTTTAGATTGAACCCTTTAGAGCTTTCAATCATCATATTAAATTTTAAGAATTATTCCTCTTCCTTGCTCAATATTAAATTGATGTTATTTTTACAAGGGTTTAAAAAATGGAACTTTGACACTCATCTGATTTTTGCTTAGTGATTTACATTTTTTTCCAGAAATAAAGTCACTGGCTATTTCATGAGATAAGATACTGTGACATTATAACTATACTCAAACTGCTTTACACAGAGGCCCAAAGCTAACAAACCACCAACAAAACGAATGTGTGCAATAGAACTTCTGCTCAAAGACTTGGGTAACATTATATAATCATTTCTTAAAAATTAACTATGCAACATACTTTCTATAGGCTGTAAATACAAAGCTGAGAATGTGTTGCTAAGGAACCAATATGCACCGCTAAGAAATCTGGAAAATATATCTGACCTCCAGGAGACTTCCTGTTCCAAGTGGGTGTGCCTCGGCAAGAAAACAGGAAGCGAGCGTGCTTTCTGCGGCCTTAGAGGATGGATTTGAATGGGAAAAAATCACTCTTCGAAACAAACTGCTTTCCTTCTAAACACAATTCCGTATCGATGAATGTGGCAAATAAAGGGAAAACGCTTTAAACTCCCAGAAGCCTCTTCGTTACAATTGGTTTCTCCCTGTATACATACTGTCCCTGTGGATGTGTCAACTGGTAAACTGGTGACTGGCGGCCTTGATCACCTGGTATAATTTAGTCATAAACACTATCCAGAAAGGACTTACATTTCTTTGTAGCGGTTCTCAACAACACGGTTTAAGTGTGTAGACAGCTGGTTTGGTTTGTTCCCGTCTAGATGGGGTAGGAGCTCATTAAGTAGTACAGGCTTGCCCTGAATTTGAGCACGCCTCCTGACCCAACCTCCTAAGTGTCATAATTCAACATTTTAATGATTTTTTTTTATGTACTATGCATCTTAAGCACAATGAAACGACACATACAGTAATCCCTCTGGATGCTTCACCTCCATGCTTTGAGAAGGCAAAAGGAGGTAAAGCCATCTGACAACGCTGCCTGCCTCATCCAGACAGGGAGAGGCCTGCAAACAAGACAATAGTGATTCCTACTCATTATCATGGGCCTCACCTGCTGACCTTGTAACACCTAGCTTTACTAAAGTTCAGATGAGAGAACTAAAAAAAGACCGGAGCTAAGGAAAAAAACCTAAGACATCTCATTCTTTGATATTTAAGGAGAAGCATGGTAGTTTGCAAGAATGGATCCTGATGGTCCAGATATATATAATATAATATATATTTATATATATGTCATAGTAAATATGTATATGTGTTAAATATATTATATATTTGTTTTTAAAGGTAAAAATAAGTAATAAATAATAAAATGTATATGAAAATAAGTAATAATAATAAAATGTATATGTGAACAATTTTAAAAAAACAAAACAAAAAAAAACAACTAAAAGACAGGCTAGGAATTAAAACAAAATAATTGCCTATAAGCAGAGAGGTCAAAACTATGGAAAAGACACAACAAAATTTCTCTAAGTGTGTACTCTACATAGCATATCATGTGAGTCCTTTTATGATTGGGTTACCTCACTCAGGATGATACCCTCCAGATACATCCATTTGCCAAGGAATTTCATAAATTCATTGTTTTTAATAGCTGAGTAGCATTCCATTGTGTAAATGTACGACATTTTCTGTATCCATTCCTCTGTTGAGGGACATCTGGGTTCTTTCCAGCTTCTGGCTATTATAAATAAGGCTGCTATGAACATAGTGGAGCATGTGTCCTTATTACCAGTTAGAACATCTGGGTATATGCCCAGGAGAGGTATTGCTGGATCTTCTGGTAGTACTATGTCCAATTTTCTGAGGAACTGCCAGACTGACCTCCAGAGTGGTTGTACAAGCTTGCAATCCCACCAGCAATGGAGGAGTGTTCCTCTTTTTCCACATCCTCGCCAGCATCTGCTGTCACCTGAATTTTTGATCTTAGCCATTCTGACTGGTATGAGGTGGAATCTCAAGGTTGTTTTGATTTGCATTTCCCTGATGATTAAGGATGCTGAACATTTTTTCAGGTGCTTCTCAGCTATTCGGTATTCTTCAGTTGAGAATTCTTTGTTTAGCTCTGTACCCCATTTTTAATGGGGTTATTTGAAATTTCTGGAGTCCAGCTTCTTGAGCTCTTTGTATATAATGGATATTAGTCCCCTATCAGATTTAGGATTGGTAAAAATCCTCTCCCAATCTGACCGGTCTCTTCATAATCATTGATAATTTCTTAGCTCCAGTTAACCAGCATCAATTGTCCCAGTAGTTCCTTCCATTGTTAACTCTACAGCCAGAGCCACATGGCTGAAACTTCCGAGTTCTGCTGCTTGCAGGAGCTAGAACATGACCCCCTTGTACTATTACATTGTCACTGGCTTTCTGTTTTCCAAATCCTTCACTGCCTAAGCTTGGCTGTCCTGGATCTTGCTCTGTAGATTGACCTTGAATGCAGAGATCAACATGCCTGTCTCCTGGGATTAAAGGTGTGTGCCACCATGCCTGGATCTAAATTTAGCTGGGTAGGACCTTACCGCAAAGTCCCACTCCCTTAATCTAGGCTAGAACACAGGATCTTGCTCCATTTCACTCCCTGGTACCCCTTTAATACTCAAACCATACATTTTATATTTTTCCTTTCTAAGCTTGCTATGCTTGTTCAAGCTTCTCTTCATAAGACTTAACCAGAGAACAAAGTCTCTACTGGGCTTTTTTGAAACTTCCTTTGTCAATGCAATTAATCCGAGTCTCTTCACCTTAGCCTCAGGCAGACTTTTCAGACAAGGTCAAAAAGTAGCCACATTCTTCACCAAAATACCACAAAACAGTCTTTATGCCACATTCTGAAATTCTTCTCCTTTGAAATCTCTTGGGCCAGGTCAACACAGTTCAAATCACTCCCAGCAACAAAGTCTTCCATATTCCTACTAGGGTGACCCATTAAGCCACATTTAAAGCATTCCACTGCTGTCCAAATCCAAAGTCCCCAAATCCACATTCTTTCAAATAAAAGCATGGTCAGGCCTATCACAGCTTTACCCCACTTCTGATACCAATAGGTCACACCTATTCCAACAAGACCACACTTCCAAATGTTGCCACTCCCTGGTCCAAGAATATACAAACCACACATATATATACAGTCACACATGGTCTGTTTTGTTAAACAGTGATTAATGGCACTAAAGAATATTGCTCAAATCCTCAGTGCACACTGCAATAGCAGTTTTTCTTCTTTTCATTCTAAACAAGATAATAAGGATTTAATTTAAAAGTGGATCGCAGACACTGAATATACCATTCGCTGGAAGATATAAAAGGGGTTTTACACGCCACCTCAGGAAGACTTAGAGGCTAAAGTGACTTGAGCTGATTTAGCTCTAAGAAATGCGATCTATGGATTACGAAGCACTAAATAAGCATGAATGGGCGGTGAAGTAGATATGCTTTATTTGGCTTTTACAAAAACATGAGGAAATCAGTAAAATGACTGAACAGTTTCCCTGTATGACAGCAAAATAAAGCAACCGTGGCTTCCGCCTCTGCCGTTTAACTTGGCAGTCTCCACCATCCTGACGCCCTTCACTGTACATTTGGAATCAATCATCGAGGCATGCAGAGCTGGGAGCATTTGGTTTCAGAAAAGAGGCCCAGAAAAGCTGAGTGGTAGAAGGACTATGATTGGATCAAATGAAGACACTTCAGTGACGATGTCGTCTGAGTTCATTAAACCTCCCAGCAGAGTGCAGGCACAGCCACACAACACTGAGAGCTTGTCCTGGGGCACGGGGCAGGCTGGACTTCTCAATACCCTGTTCCAGCAAATGAAGGAGTTTACTTTTACCTACGTTTTGTTCTTTGTTTATTCCCAGTCTAAAACCCTAGCCTTCCTTTTGTAGTGATGAACTCTGTGAGGACAGAGCGGATGTGGTTATTATTTTTCTTCCCTTTGAGTTTTCTGCAATCCAAGCAGTGTATGTACATTTTAAAGCAATGAGATAGCTGTGTGCTTCCCTTGCCAAGAGACAGGTGCAATCAGATTTTGAAGAGATTTTTTTTTGTTTCTTATTTTTTTGTGTGTATATTGTGTGTTCATGCATGTGTACACATGCATATGAGTGTGTGTGTGTGTGTGTGTGTGTGTGTGTGTGTGTGTGTGTGTAGGACAATGTTTAGGGCTTCCTGATTGCTCTTTACCTTACTGATCACTAGGGTCAATGAGAGATACAATTCATTCATCAATTTTAAAATTAGGCTAAAGGCTTTTTATGGAAAAATAAAATTGATGAACAAGTGATCAGAGGGCTGACATCAAAGAAACAATTCAAAGGAAGAAAAAAAATAAACCCCACATGAAATGAAGGAACGCTTCTGACAGCCTCATGGTTCCACCCCATCCCCCACCCAACTGAAGCAAGAAGCTGTGAGCCTGGAGGAGAGTGTCACAGGGACCAAAGGGAACATTGCAGATTCAAAGCAAAATCCAAACAATGAAAACTCAAAACAGAAAATCCAAAAATCACTGCAAAAGTTTCAGAAGCATTACATGCACAATTAGAATATGAAGTGTAAGGGAGAGGGGGAGGGAGAAAGAATAATGCTCAAGAGTTTCCCAAATTAGCAGCAGTCACCAAACTGCAGGTCCAGGCAGCTCAGAGAATACCAAAATGTGTGAATATCAAAAGGGCTACACATAGGCCCATCAGATTCAACTACAGAAAGCCATAGAAAAAGAACAGGAATTGAATGAAGCTAATGAACAAATAAATAAGATAAACAATGCCAGACTGGGTTTTCAACCAACCTTAGGACCTCGACCAAAGCCTTCCTCTACAAGATACCCAGCAATGTGTCCATACTGTAAACTGGACCGCATATGAGTATCAGACATCCCAAAGGGATCTGAGTAAGAGAAACACTTACATAGCTCATGCCAGGACATGGCTCAGCCCATGTGCTGACTCAGCACTTAACATAAGAAATGCAGAGCTGCAGAGCTCAGCAGAGTGATGCGCCCTGCTATGGGTAACACTGGAGGATACAGAGGGTGGAAATGAAAAGGTAAAAGTAAGAGTTTCAGGAAAAATCTCGCTACTAAGATGGGTGAAATAAGAGGCAAAGGATTCCAGTACTGGAGTGCCTAATCAAAAATCAGCTCTCCTGCCAGACAGGTACTTCATAAAAATGCAGTCTGCTCTCCTGGCTTGACAAGAATGCCAAATTAAATAAAGTTTGAATAGAACAACTTTGCTGAAAATTGCAAAGAAATTACAATATAACCTGAGAAAAATTATGACACCATACTTGGAATCAGATATTTATATATATGGAAATTTTCTTTTTTCATTTTAAAATTTGTTTAAAAACTAAAAGAAAATTCAAAGGAAAAATGTAATCTGAACCAAATGTGACAAGGAACTGTCATGTAACCAACCAGTTGAGACTATTTTGACTTGAGAAACAAGTTTTCAAACACTATGAAAAGCAGTAATCTATGAAGAAGAAATTAAGAAGGATGAATAGGCTCTGGAGTTTTTAACAATCAAGTCATAAGGGAAGGCAAATCCAGAAATAACATTAGAAAGGGAGTATGGCTCTTACTGATTTGTTATCAACTGACTTCAGCAGAAGTGAAACCCACAGCACGTTACCCAGCGAGGACAACAGGAACAAGCCAGGTTACTGTTAGGTTCATCAATCCTAAGTATCACCATAAGTCACTTTTCCTCCAAAACTTACACTTCACAAACTCACAGAGCTCCTTACGCTAGGGGTTTCCCCAAACTTAACCAAAAAATAAAAAATAAAAAAATAAAAAAAATCCACAAAATTTACAAGGCACAAACAGGGAGGAAAGCAGAAAGAAATATTTCTAAACAATCAGTAACTAAAAACAAACTTTAAGAAAACATGCTCCCAGAAAGACTTACTATCACGACATTCTCTGCATAGAAGGTGTTATTTTAAAGTTATTGCTATAATACATTGAGAAATCATTAGAAGACGTCTTAGTACTTCCTATTGCTGTGATTAAAAGCATCAACCGAAGCCAACGTTAACAAGTCATGAATGAGCTCATCAATTCTAAGTATTCAAGAGTCATCACTTTCTCTCCAAAATGGAGAATGCATAAAGTCAGCTCGCTCTGTGATGAGAAGTTTATTTGGCTTACACATGGTGACCACCAACCATTATTGAGGGAGGTAAGAGAAAAAAACTCAGAAGTACAAACACAGAGGGAGGCGGGAACTGAAGTAAAAGCACTGAGAAACGCTACTTACTGGCTTGTTCTCCATGGCTCACTCAGACTGCATTCTCACAGAGCCTAGGCCCACCTGGCCAGGGTGTGCACTGCCCACAGTAGACCGGGCCCTCCCACACCAATCATTAAGAAAATGCCCATAGAGTTGCATACAGACCAATCTGATGGAGGCATTGCATTGTTTTTGTGTTTTCTCTTCTCACATGCCCTGAGCTTCGGTCAAGACCATGAGAAAAACTAACCAAGCTATGCAATCCAGAGATGTGGATTAAATGAGAATTACAGTGTGTCGAGTAATTGATTTTTAATATCATATTTGTGGGTTTTGTGATGTATCTTGTATATATCATATTTTAGAACTATTTTCCTTCATTCTCATTTGTATTAATATTTTTTTAATCTTTTCTTTTAAATGACCATTAAATATAATTATCGTGCTTTATAAAACTTGGATACAACCAGGAACTTGACTTTGTATAACATTAGTAAATATAGTTACTATTACAGATTAGGGTCCTTCTCTGCCCAATATCATCACCTACCCACTCCACATCTGTCTACAAGTATTCACTGAACCAAGCTCTCAGCCTGTCAATCACTAATGCAGACCTCCATACAAGCAAACTGAAACTCCTTTAAGGTGATAGATTATTATCATGGTGAATTCACTGAGCTGTGATCTTTAGATGCTACCTACTGGGTAGAGGCCATCTCCTGATGGGGAAGGCTCCTACTGCCCTTCAATGCGGAGCTGCTCTCCATCCGTCCAGGGCTCAGCACCAGGATCTCAGTTTTGCTCTTAACTGTAGCCAGTAAGTTAAAGAGCTGACCCTTACTATTTCAGTCTTCTCTAACCTTGTTTCCTAGGGCAGCAACAACCTTCCCACTCCGTCAGGTTGTCACATAAGAGGAACCGGTCAGTCACAATCTCAAAGCCTTGAATTGTGTCCTCATCAATGGGGCCATAAACATGGCTTCAAAACACTATAGTCTTTTCAGCTTTGACTCATGCCTAAAAGTGCTGATTCTCCTCCCTTACCACAGAACTAAGTACAGAACCTCCCTGGTGGTAACTCAAACACTCCCCTGTCTCTATGGTATATAAATTTAATGGCCATCATTGCCGGGCAGTAATATATTAGCATTTCCCCATCCCGAGCTTGATTGTATTAAAGTCAAACTGAAGTGACAGAGTTCTAGAAAAAGCTAATTTCTATAGATAGGAGGGGATACAGGGAGAGGATGAGGAAGAAGAGGAGGAGGAGTGGGGGAAGAGGCATTTTGGAGGGAAACTTTTTCAAAAGCATCCAAGTTCTTAACCTGAACATGTACTACTAAATATCATAAACTGAGGTAAGATCTTAGCTTCACCACATATCCTACTGGTCATTTCTTTGTATTTTTTTTTCTTTGTATTTAAACACTGTCCCTCAGTTCACTGTTGTAAATTCTGAATACATTTATACAGCTCAAGTACCAGAGTAAGTGGGACATGCTCTCATCTTTTGAAAAGGGAGAGCTTGAGGTGGGCTGTGGTGGTGCAAACCTGTAATATCAGCACTTAGGAGGCAGAGACAGGAGGAGTCAAGTGTGGAGCCAGCCTGGAATACATAGCAAGAACTCGTGTCATAAAATGACAAACAGAACTTTGTAGATCTCCCTTATTTTATGATTTAGTGCTCTTTACAGGGTTCAATGCCATTATCTGATTCTAGTCACACCTTGGGCCTGGCTCCCCTGTATCTGAAGGATGCTAACAGATGCCTGGCTCCCCTGTGTCTGAAGGATGATAACAGATGTATCAATCAAATACAATAATAATTCATAACCAAAAAACTTCAATGTCTTAGATTCAAAAAGTTTCTCAATCATAGGAGTTCTCAGTGCATCTAAACTAATGGACTAACAGACACAAAATGTCACAACAAAACCATGCAGTTCTGGCAGAGGAAGGTCCTTCTCAGTGAAGGTAATACAAAAGCCCTTCCTGAAACTGAAGACAGCTTCCCAGACTGTAAGAAGATCCTCAAAGACTTTCCAGGCTTAAGATAGATCTCCCTCTTGTAGGAGTGGACAATGAATGACTGGTCCAGTGAGACCCGTGCCATGCAAGGGAGCCAAGCCCTGACACTACCTAGAGGATAGACACAAAAATAGGATAGAAACAAACGTGACTGGCAGAAAGTAAAACAGAGAATGGGGGGGAGGGGAGGAGAGGGGAGGGGAGAGGAGAGGAGAGGAGAGGAGAGGAGAGG